>NC_091474.1:203950626-204250626 GCF_036971445.1 Narcine bancroftii | reverse complement strand
TCCACTCACTTAACCCATCTCCCTGTAGATTCTCTACATCCTCTGCACAATTAGCTTTTCCACTCAATTTAGTGCAATCAGCAAACTTTGATACACAATACTTTGTCCCCTCTTCCAAATAGTTAATGTGTGTAGAGAACAGTTGTTGCTTTGATATGCTGTTCCACAAACTTAGGCTGCTCTTCAATGGAGTATTGTACGTGAACAACGATAGAAAAATCTGAAAGGGAGTGGAATAAGTGGTAAGCATGATAAATGAGAAGCAGCAGGAAGTCCACAATTTCCTTTATGGACTAAAGTGCAGTGCTTTGCATTTTATGTTTGATTACTCCAATGCAGAAATCACATTGTAAACCCAGAATTCAGTCATTAAAATGTTATTCAACAAATAATTGCTTCACCTGGAAAGTGTATTTTGGTTACTGGATGAAGGGAAGCCCAAAAATACTATTTGTAAATAGGCCTGAGGGAAAAAATGCTGCCATTTCCATGGACTGCGGCATTTCCTTCAATTGACACCATCTTTCAGGTGTGTGCACAACTAGTCAAGAATCTTACTTGCTGTACTTCCCCAATTGCTCTCCAACATAGAATCTAACAGTAAAGTAGGGTTTAATGAAGAAAATTATACTGAGATTTCCTCATTGCTTGTAGAAATTGTACTGTATTCTTAAATTTGTTACTATAGTATTTGTTCAGATTTTTGCTTGATTTGTAGTTTTTGAACTTTTTTGAATGAGAGAGACAATCAAAATCTTGTACAGATTTGACATTTAGGCTCATGTGCATTTTCAACTTGACAGAAATATTTCTCCTCAGCTGTGATGGTACCTGCACACACAAGCCTCTGTGGCACAGAGGGCTTCTCCTTGACGATCAGAACAGTTTCAATCAGAAGCTTTTTGTTATTGTGAACTGCATTGTGAAATGAGGCTCATGGAATAAAATCTTTCACAAAAATTGGGGCATAATGTAATTTTATAAAGAAAATAATTTACTAATATTTGTCTTGTAAGTCAGTAATTATGAAGTTCAAGGGGCATTAATGCCTTTAAGTTTTTAATTTATCGAAACATCAATATTTCAACTAGAATTCTACTCCTAAATCAAAGGTCATTTAGCATGGCTAATTGAATTAGAATAGACATCTACAACACAGTACAAACCCTTTGGCCCAGTGTTGAGCCGACCTAACAACTTACTTCAGTGGTTCTCAACCTTTTTCTTTCCACTCATATATCACTTTAAGTATTTCTTATGCCGTAGGTGCTCTATAATTAGTAAGGGATTGCTTAAAGTGGTATGTGAGTGGGAAGAAAAAGGTTTGAAAACCAGTGTTTTAATTGTAGTAATTAACTCGTTATGTGCATGGTTTCGTAACTCCAAAGGAAATGGGCCAATGACAATTTTTCTCAAGCAAAATATTTCAGTAACAATTGCACCTAGAGCAGTGGTTCTCAACCTTCCCTTCTCACTCACATACCACCTTAAGTAATCCCTTACTAATCACAGAGGCCATCTGGCATAGGGATTGCTTAAAGTGGTATGTGAGTGGAAAGAAAAAGGTTGAGAACCGTTGACCTACTTAAACAAATCCACAGAATTGCCTGCTGCATAACCCTCCATTTTTCCTAGTTCCATGTTCCGATCTAACTTAGCTTTGGAATAGAACCATGGCCAGAAACTACACAGAGAAGCCAAATATACTTTTAATTTTACACAAACGGAAGAACAAAATTGAACAAAATCCTGCTGAATCTATTTCTTGTGGCAGATGGGATATCCTCTTAATTAATTTATGCACATTCTTTGCAGTTAAAGCAAATGTTCTAGACATTCTGCAGTTTTGAACATTTCCAAATAGAAAACTGTTTTCTTCTATAGTTCATGACAATGGACAAGGAATCTTCTTCTTTGGCTTGGCTTCGCGGACGAAGATTTATGGAGGGGGTAAAAGTCCACGTCAACTGCAGGCTCGTTTGTGGCTGACAAGTCC
The DNA here is from genome assembly GCF_036971445.1 of Narcine bancroftii. Taxonomy (NCBI): domain Eukaryota; kingdom Metazoa; phylum Chordata; class Chondrichthyes; order Torpediniformes; family Narcinidae; genus Narcine; species Narcine bancroftii. Next base: position 204,248,630 of record NC_091474.1, on the reverse strand, counting down.
GATGCGGGACAGGCAGACACGGTTGCAGCGGCTGCAGGGGAAAATTGGTTGGTTGGGGTTGGGTGTTGGGTTTTTCCTCCTTTGCCTTTTGTCAGTGAGGTGGGCTCTGCGGTCTTCTTCAAAGGAGGTTGCTGCCCGCCAAACTGTGAGGCGACAAGATGCACGGTTTGAGGCGTTATCAGCCCACTGGCGGTGGTCAATGTGGCAGGCACCAAGAGATTTCTTTAGGCAATCCTTGTACCTTTTCTTTGGTGCACCTCTGTCACGGTGGCCAGTGGAGAGCTCGCCATATAACACGATCTTGGGAAGGCGATGGTCCTCCATTCTGGAGACGTGACCCATCCAGCGCAGCTGGATCTTCAGCAGCGTGGACTCGATGCTGTCGACCTTTGCCATCTCGAGTACTTCGACGTTAGGGATGAAAGCGCTCCAATGGATGTTAAGGATGGAGCGGAGACAACGCTGGTGGAAGCGTTCTAGGAGCCGTAGGTGATGCCGGTAGAGGACCCACGATTCGGAGCCGAACAGGTGTGTGGGTATGACAACGGCTCTGTATACGCTTATCTTTGTGAGGTTTTTCAGTTGGTTGTTTTTCCAGACTCTTTTGTGTAGTCTTCCAAAGGCGCTATTTGCCTTGGCGAGTCTGTTATCTATCTCATTGTCGATCCTTGCATCTGATGAAATGGTGCAGCCGAGATAGGTAAACTGGTTGACCGTTTTGAGTTTTGTGTGCCCGATGGAGATGTGGGGGTGCTGGTAGTCATGGTGGGGAGCTGGCTGATGGAGGACCTCAGTTTTCCTCAGGCTGACTTCCAGACCAAACATTTTGGCAGTTTCCGCAAAGCAGGACGTCAAGCGCTGAAGAGCTGGCTCTGAATGGGCAACTAAAGCGGCATCGTCTGCAAAGAGTAGTTCACGGACAAGTTTCTCTTGTGTCTTGGTGTGAGCTTGCAGGCGCCTCAGATTGAAGAGACTGCCATCCGTGCGGTACCGGATGTAAACAGCGTCTTCATTGTTGGGGTCTTTCATGGCTTGGTTCAGCATCATGCTGAAGAAGATTGAAAAGAGGGTTGGTGCGAGAACACAGCCTTGCTTCACGCCATTGTTAATGGAGAAGGGTTCAGAGAGCTCATTGCTGTATCTGACCCGACCTTGTTGGTTTTCGTGCAGTTGGATAATCATGTTGAGGAACTTTGGGGGACATCCGATGCGCTCTAGTATTTGCCAAAGCTCTTTCCTGCTCACGGTGTCGAAGGCTTTGGTGAGGTCAACAAAGGTGATGTAGAGTCCTTTGTTTTGTTCTCTGCACTTTTCTTGGAGCTGTCTGAGGGCAAAGACCATGTCAGTAGTTCCTCTGTTTGCGCGAAAGCCGCACTGTGATTCTGGGAGAATATTCTCGGCGACACTAGGTATTATTCTATTTAGTAGAATCCTAGCGCAGAATTGTGACATCAGCAAAGTGATGGTATCAACTGGATTACTCAATGCAGAAGGAATAAATAAAATTTCAAAAGCAATTCATTCATCTGAACTTATCACTTCAGTTTTGAACTTCTCGATGTGAAAAATTATATTAAAACTCCAACTGCATGCAATTCCACCCTAATCTAGGCTCCACTTTAAGTGAGAAAGTTCCAATCTCAGTCTTGCTATAAGAAACAAAGCTGAATATTGCATGCTTTGGAACTATTATCAGTATTATTGAAGTGGCTCACAACTGATTTTGGGGATACTACGATATCTTTATAGTCATAAGGATCAATATTATGGAGTCTATTTTTTAAATTATAGAAAAAGGACCAAATACAAGTGCAACTTTGCCATCGCTTATTTAATCATTGAAAAAAAATAAGAATTCTATGCAGGATAATAATAATTTAAAAATGCAGATATTAAACATTGCTTACTTTGGTTTCTTCTTAAGCACCTCCCCTGAACTCTTGTGCAGAACACTGATCAGCCTCCTGATTGTACATGGCTCACTTAATGTTTGGTAGTGTAACAAAACCTGTGATAATAATTGTTTTAAATATTAAGTACATCTCACTGCAGTACTCACTATTTTAAAAAAATATAAGTATCTACTGCATTTCATTTTTATATTTGAGGAAGTTCCCCTTTAATCAATGTCATTGCCTCTTGGTTTTATCCAGCTTGTAAAATAAGACATGGTTTCAAATTTATTACACAATGAACAATGCAAAACATAAATGCCCCCATAACTATGGTTTGAAGAAACTGAGGTATCAGCCTAATGATGACGGGAAAGGTTCTTTGGTGTGAGAAAAGGTGATGAGAGAGAAAAATAACCTTTAAATTCTAAAACAAGATGATCTTGGTTAAGAATCAGCACGTTTCAGTGACCATTCAAAGGCTGATACCTACAATTTCATTTTTAATAACTTTATTACTAATTTTAGTAGCAGATGGATTAAAAATAATTCAAGTAATCTCAAATTTATTTACACAAATCAAAAGTTTAAAAATCTAGTGCTTAATCACATGTAAGTGAACTTTGCTTCTATAGCTCCCATAGGTTAGGAGATAATGCATCAACTTCAGATAAACAGCGATTATTCCATTTAGATATTTTGATGCAGCCAGAATAACCAGAGATCTTTGATAAATGTATTATCAAACAAAAAATACTGGTGCCAATTCACACAAAATTATAATAAAAAAACTGCATTAGTGGAAACACAGGAAGTCAAGCAGAATCTTTGAGAGGATGAATACTTAACATATCAGGTCCAGGAGGTTTTTTTAAAAAAAATCAGGGAGAAAGCAAACTAATTCTCAGTATTAAACAAGGTGAAGGAAGAGATAGAACAAAGAGATAGACTGGATGATTTCAAATGACATGGAATGACAATTAGAAATGGATAATCGCTTCTTGTGTAACATGTTGCTAATATCTCATTCAGTTCTTGCACCTTTTCTCCTAGATGATAGGGAGGTGAGAGCTTCTGACCTTCCTAATGTGCAATGAAGATGTAGATGGATTGTACGTCCAAGAAGAGGAACTGGTTGGGACCACGAAATTGGAAACTAAGTGACGGAGGGCATATGAACTATCATGTACACAAGTGAGAAGGAACTCTCTCACTTTTTTTTTACTAGTTGTCTGTCAGTCTTTCTGGGCCCTTCCCAGTTTTTCTACCAGCAAAACCTTTGCTATCAGTGATACAGATAAAGCAGGATCATGAGCTTCTAACTGCCTTAAGACATTTTGTCCACTCTACATGAGATATTGCTTTTGCCTCCCCAAAATCCTTTTACCGCTGCTGAAAATAAATGTTTCCTCTTCCCAAACTCAGATAAAGAATATAAGATATAAAATTAACAATTTTTTGTTCCACAGATGAAGTCTGATCTGCTGAACATATTTTTGTTCACATTTCTAACATCTGCAGTTTCTTTTGGATTTTGACATAGTTCAGAGAGCCAAAGGTCAATGAGATCTAAAGGAGAGACGCAAAGGAAGATAGACAATTTTTAGGAGGATTTTTAAGAGTTTCGAGTCTTGTCAAATGAAGCAATTAAATTCAGGGGGCACAAGATCCAAGAAATGGAGCAATGTAAAATCCAAGAGTGTTATACAACAGTAGTAGTTAACACAGAAAAAGCCAGTACAGATCATGGGAAAATACGATCAATCCTCATTGAGGGCTCATTAGTGGAGAGGGTCAAGAAAGTCAAATTCCTGGGTGTCAACATCTCTGAGGATCTGGAGCTTCCAAGTCAATACAATCACGAAGAAGGCTTGCCAGCGATCATACTTGGTGAGGTGTTTTGAGAAGATTTGGTATGTAATCGAAGACTCTTGAAAACTTCTACAGGTGTATTGTGGAGAGCATATTGGCTGGTTGCATCACTGTCAGGTTCAGGTGCCAACCCAGAGGGTCATTAACTTGGCTTGTGTTTTAAGAAAGCAGTTTCTATCCTCAAGGACCCCGACCACCTAGGCTGCACCTTCTTCACTCCACTACCATAAGGAAAAAGGTACAGCAGCCTAAAGGCAAGCACTCAGCATCACAAGGACAGCTTCTTCACTGCTGCCATCAGATTCCTGAATGATCAATGAACCAAAGACACTGCCTGACTTTGACTTTTTGTGTCTTATTTTTAGTTATTTTCACAAGGTGGTTTATATGAATGTTTGCACTGTGAGGCAGTCACAAAACAATGAATTTTGTGACTTGTTCATGACAATAAATTCTGATTCTGAGGATTTATAAATAATGAAAAACATTTTAAAATTAAGGCTTTTCTTTAAAAAATACTTTTCAGTGTATTTCTGCAAGCACAGGGGTGACGAGTGAACAGAATGCAAATGATGACACAGAGTACTGGATTACATTAAGTTTATGGGGAACAGTGCCATATCAGACAATAATGATATAAAGTTTGGAGATAAAAAAATAAAACACATGGGAAAGTTTCAACGGATGAGCTGAGGCAAGGGCAAATTTGGCCTTTTTTTTAAGTGGTGGTCCTACAAGGGACAAGAATGTATGGTCCACAAATTCAATGCCAAATGAGACACGAAGAAAATGAAACAATTTGATTTTGTTTCAGACAGTTTCTGGAAGAGGGATAGAGTTGATGGCTCAGAAACAGATTTTATGACATTGTTCAAAGATTATAACATTGGTCTTGGCAGTCAGAGGAAAAAAAAAGTTTGGATCATCCAGTACTTAGCTAGGGTCTTTTCTCTTTGGAGTGAAGAAGGATGAGAATGACTCAATAGAGGTCTACAAGATTATGAGAGGGATAGATAGGGTGGACAGCAGCAACTTTTTCCAGGGGTAAGAATAGCAAACACTAGAGGTTATCTGTACAGAGTGAGGGGATGGACGTGTACGGGAGCTGCCAGGGGTACATGTTGTATTAAATATACACACACACACCCCACACACACCACTCGCCTGGAATGTGTTGCCCGGGGTGGTAGTGGAGGTTGGTACAATAGGAACATTTAAAAGACTCAAACAACCAAAAATAAAGAGTTATGGGTGAGAGATAGGGAAGGTTTAATTTGTTGAGTTGGTTTTTATTGGCCAGCACAACAATGTGGGCTGAAGGGCCTGTTCTGTGCTGTAATATTCTATGTTCTATGCCATGCATCTTGATGATTTATGTGAGTGTAGAAATTGGGAGTGAAAAGGAAAGATGTGTAACCGACAAATATACCTAGAAATTAACCAGGTGTGTCCAAGGACAGCATGGGGATAAGAAAGATGAGGTGGGAGGGGTAGGGCAAAGGATACATCTTTGAAAAACACCAGAGACAACGCTACAGGAGCAAACATTTGCTTTGCAAAGGTCAATTAATGCAGGCCTCTACCAAACATTTTGTTGACAATGCACATTTCTACAATGATCTGGAATGATCCAATGGAATTAGATTTTTGAGTGGTGATATTAGTTCACTTTGAATTTTCACTCAAAATTTCAGTTCCATGCTGCAATTAATGCACAAGATATGCTCAGTAGTAGGTGCATAAAACTTAGATCATCATCTAAAATTCAATTAATATAGACAAAAGAATAACGGACTGCTATAGACCATATGCAATTCTGAGTACAATTTTGCTCATAACTCTTCTGTTATCAATTTTGAAAACAACAAATTATCAAATTCTAAATAAATCTGATAGGAGAAAAGAAAGCGCACTTACTGGTAAACCTTGTGTGATTGGAATATCGATACTGAAAATAAGAACTCTTGCTCTAAATCTTGTGCATGCTTTTATTGGTGTTTTCTGATCACAGAAAATGCACCCCACTCTAAAGGAAAAAGAAGGACATATAAACAGAAGTAGTCAGTCTCAGATTGAAATTGATATGAGACAACTTTTGTAATTACCTGCAACTTGTCAGAAATGGTAACTTTACATTTAATGCTAAATTATGATTATATTTTGTTTCAGGCATAAGATGCATCATAAAATACAGATGGAATTTGATTCACTCAACTACGAGATGTTACACTTTGTTAGGTTAGATCAGGGCCACTGTGGCTGGTTGCCCATTTTTAAGTGGCCCAGGGTGAATTTTAAAATAAAATGGAATATGGACGGCCTCCAACAATAAATTGCATTGGATGTACATTGCACTTCTTAGTTTCAACATTAGATAGTTGCTACCATTTTGAATATTGACTAGGTAGACCGTCGCAGTTATTCATCGATGAAAATGTTTACCTCAATTAAAAAAAAACATTTACCTCAGTTGATTGAACATGATGCACCTAAAAAGGTGGAAAATAAAAAGGGAGTGCTGAAAATTTCAGACATGATGAGAAAATGAATATTTTTTCACAAAAGTCTAATGGAAATGTGTTTCTTTGATTTGGAAGGAAACAGTTATCTTTAATCACCTATCTTTAATTGCCTATCTACAGATTTACACATTTCATTATAATCATTAAGGGGACATGGACCATGAATTGTATTCACTGAGAGTTGTGGAGGAATATTGGAGACTGCTTTGTCCCTTTCTTGATCTTTTCTCCTGTTCTTAGTTTGCACCCAGCTTTTTATTTTGCATTGCTTTATGAGTTTTATTGTACTCATTCAAATTAAATTTAAAAATAGCTGATACAGAAATGCCTACTGTTAAATGTGAGCACATCAATAAACAACATTACCTAAGTTGATGGAAGGAGAAGAAAAGAAAAGAATGGACTCAGTAGAATTTCTGGTGTATTTTTGTTGAATGACAACATTGTCTGACTGGCTTAATGCAACCTAGATTGTATACCTAAAATGGATGAGAGGGGGGGTGGGGGGGTGGCTTGGGAGGAGGGAGGGGGGGGGGGAGAAAAAGACACTGTATATGTGTGAAAAAGAAAAAGTGTATATCATGGCTAACGTGATTTATGGTGTGAAAAATAAAAAATTTTAAAAAAAAATAAATAAAAATAAACTACTGTAATGTCAACAGTTAAACTATTCAGTAGTGTTACTGCGCTGGGTAGGTCACATCTCCAGAATGGAGGACCATCGCCTTCCCAAGATCATGTTATATGGCGAACTCTCCACTGGCCACCGAGACACAGAGGTGCACCAAAGAAGAGGTACAAGGACTGCCTAAAGAAAGCTCTTGGTGCCTGCCACATCGACCATCGCCAGTGGGCTGATATCGCCTCAAACCGTGCATCTTGGCGCCTCACAGTTCGGCGGGCAGCAACCTCCTTTGAAGAAGACCGCAGAGCCCACCTCACTGTCAAAAGACAGAGGAGGAAAAACCCAACCCCAACCAACCAATTTCCGTTGCAACCACAAACGAGCCTGCAGCTGACGTGGACATTACCCCTCCATAAATCTTCGTCCGCGAAGCCAAGCCAAAGAAAAGTGTTACATAGTTATCTTGATAGAAAAAGAAGTTTTGATAGCGCAGGGATTTTCTGGTCTAAAAACACCATTTTCCTTGCAGTCTAACTGGTGGAAAACTACTGGGCTTAATATTGTTTGGCCTGTGACTCCTTACATTTTTCAGTATGTGGCCCACAACCACTCTTGGGGTGGATCATTGCAAGACTTACACAGTGAATGGAAATGCTCTGGAGAGTGTCCATTTTTGCTTTCTAGTTTGTTTTCCTATTCATTCTAACATCCCCTATTCCATTTGTTTTTACCTTGACCTTCCTGAAGGTCTTCTTACCAAAGGTCTTTGAAATTCAGGTCAGATCACTGCACCCTAATATTTCTCTCTTAAAATAATTTAATTGTATCAAATAAGCATGCCTGTCCCCTCTAAGATCTTGCTGATTATTTTATTTTCTAAGTAAAATTCTATTCCATACTTTAGTAAAGATTGCAATATTGTACTTACGCTGACAGTGAGTTAAAAAAAATGAAGGTGTGTCTGATACTAGTTAATATTCCCCAGTGGCCATCATCCATTATTATAATTGAGGCAACCTACCGTACTAACTTGATGAGAGAGGATCAATCTAATCAATACTGAAACATCAGAGATTATAACACCTAGTCCTATATATCAATATAACCTGTTCCATCACCCCTTTAGGAATAAAAATTGCCAACAGGGCCTGGCATTTTATCCTAAATTTCATAAGTTTGATTGATCTAACCATTTCATCAATGATTTTTTCCCCCCTTCATATGCTGAACGAATTGATTTACTGCCATTTTTTAAAAACCCTAATGTTCACTTTACTAATGTTTAAAAAATAGACAGTCACTACCTACGAGTTTGCTGTGAAAGTACATTAATTACCATATTCCAAAATATATTTCCTAATTTAATTGTTGATTTTTTTGTTCTTCCAAATAACCCTCTTGATTCCTTTCATCCTTTTTTTTGACTGTATACATACCTACCGTATATTTCGGCATACAAGTCGAGTCATGAAACCCCAAAACATGGGGGTCAACTTAAACGTCAGATATACTTTTGAGACCTTAAATTCAGCTCAAAATCCAATCCACACTGATCCAGCATACAAGTCGACCCTTGAAAAATCGATTTGGTGTATAAATCAACCCTTGAAAAACCAAAAAAAAACCCCAACTGCGACATTTTTTATTGAAAACAACACAATTAGCACCCTTCAAAAATCACTATCATTGTCTGAAAATAACAATGCATTTAGAACCCTTCAAAATCACCCTTGCTATCATCATCTGAAGCAAAAAATGGTAACAAGGACATCCATACTCTCACTATTTAAACAGTCATCATATGGCTCCCCAGTATGTATCGGATGAGGCGGTTTCAACTTCGTCGTCAGTGTCCCACAATAAATCATTTTCCATGCCATTAATTGCTCAAGGGATACCGCACTTTTAAAATTATTTTATCACATTGTCTACTTTAACTTTGTCACATGCCTTAACTATGAAGTTACACATCATAACAAGCCCCGGCTTTTGTAAATTATTTTTCTGCACATGGTCTTTGATTGTCTTGTTCAAGAAGACATTGAGAGGTTGCATTATTGATGTCAAACCACATGGGATAACCGCCATGTAAGTATTATGTAGTGCTAATCTACTTTGTGTTTTCAGTTAAGTGGCTCAAGGAATTTTATTTTTGGTTTACCTGGTCTTTTCATGGTTTGCAGTTTTAACACCTTTCCATTCCACTATTCTATTGGCTATCATGTCGAAATTCATGAGGTTTCGTCCATGTTTCCAATATAAACTGGTGTTTCTGCCAGTTACATAAAATAAACTGGTGAAAACTTACAACTTTATTCATGAAATGATTGCACCAGCCTACTGTAGCCTCAAAATCATCAATGAGGTCTGGGTGTGACGTTGCCCACTGCAGTGCAAAGGTACTTATTTTATTTTGGCCGACTATGTAGCAATCTTGCCTTTGTTCACATACCAGTTCTGCAACATGATTTTCCAACTCTGACCAACAAGTGAATCCTTTTTTCAAAGAGCATTGCCTTTTTGGTATTTTTCTTAAACTCTCTTCTTTCTTCCTCCAATCTCTTACCAACTTCTCATGCACAACAAATTTTCTTGCAATCGTACAGTTGTTGATTTTCTTGGCTATTTCTATATATTCAACTTAAAGTTCGCTTCATATTTTTAACGTGTGCTGCATTGTGTCGATTGACCCTGCATGATAGCAATCAGCTCCTCCCAACACCCTGCAGATCAATCCACATGATCTATGGGAGTCGATGTGTTCACCGGTCAATGGCCCCATCTCAAGCATCATGAGCTTTGGGGATCAACTTATATGCCAGTCAATGGGCACCTCAGGCAGCCAAAAAATGGGGGTCGACTTATACGCTGAATATACAATAAAACCCTTAAAATGAGGCTGGGGGGGGGGGTGGGGAGATCAAAACGGCAAAAATATATGCTATGTGGTGGTGTGAGCAGTGGAAGAAACACAGCCACACGTTGAGGGTTGTTAATAACTATTTTTTTTCAAATTCAGCGCGCCCCTTTAAGGGCAGATTGAGCTCAGTCACCTGGTGCATTGTGATATCATAATCACTGCCCAAGGTGTGCGCTGGAAGAGATGCTGGAGTCAGAGAGAAACCTCTGACGACGCCATTCCCCATGGCTGCCCTGCCACGTGGCGATACAAGCGGGGCCAGTTCGCCATGAGGATGTTCACTGCCACAGGTATTTCTTTCTTTTTTATTTCTTTATTCACCCATCATGACAGCAGATGCTGGAATCTGGAGCAAAATTCAAACAATGAATTCAGCAGGTTGAGCAGCTTCGGCGGGGGGGGGGGGGGTGGAGACAATGAATCGAGACGCACTGTCAAGATCAATGGGCCAAAACATCCACAAATCCTCTCTCAACAACCCCCTACCCCCCAACCCCACAGATGCTGCACAACCTGCTGAGTTCCTCCAGCAATTGGCTTTGTGTCTAGTCTATTCTTGCTTCTTTTAATATTTATCTTTTTGGAAAGTGTACATTTATTTTCAGCAGGGAAGATCTGATTTATTTGTTGCTCCTAAGATTGTGAGAAAAGAATGTGGAAGTCTAGCAAAAAAAGAGACACACCTGAAGGAAAATTTCAAAGCAGGAACTTACTTTACTTTTATAATATCCACACCCATGACAGTGAGAATGACTTGATCTCCTGCTGCAGCCCAATCAAGAGGCTCCTCATGCAGAGTAATTCCTGAAAATGAGCAAATTTGTAACCCCATTGTCAGTTTTTTGAGATACAGAATCAGTGAAATGTACATGTAATTTGTTTTTAATTTTGGTCAACACCAATCTGAGTCATAATTTCTCAACATGAATGAGCAGTATTGAGGTATGCAACGACCATTACACAGCATCCTGTCTGTTCTGATCTGACATGGGAAAAACACATCAGAATTGCAAATGTTGCATAATGTTTCCAATATGAAGATGAAAGTAGTCGAGTTCATTAACAAATTTTTAAGCAGTTCACGAAACCACTTTTTGTTCGTTACTCTGTTTTTCATATTTCACTTGTTCTTACGTTGCATTTCCTGGCTGATATTTAAGAAGACTTTTCTGTTAAATTTTTCATCAGGCCACAAGCATGTAAAAAAAGTCCACTTAACGTTTTAATACATAATGCCCGTTTATAAAGTTACGGTATAAATGAGTAAGCCCAAAGAAAGCTCACCACTTTAACATGAAGTGAATGTCCATATTACCACACTTGATACCACAAACCTCACACCGTTTATCATTAACCATTTCTAAACCAGCATCGCACCTCTTTAAAGTAAGTACCTCTGATCACTAAATTTAAAAAAAATACATAATTAAAAGACTAAATACATTTTGGATTTAAAAAAAGATATTTCAGAATCTTCAACCTTTTAAGCATGTGTAGTTATTGGTTTTGGACAAAATTGCTTCAAATCCAAGTGGGCAGAATCTTAAGTCTGATGCATGGTAAAAATGAACAAAACTTGACTAAATCAAAAAAGCAATTTTTAAAATAGAATTAATTATTAATAAACGACTCCAAATTTCTTGTCAAATTAATTGACTTGAATTATTCAATCTTCTTTCAGCTGTTTACACCATTTAGACACCCGATTATAAATCCTCGTAATTCTTAAATAATTTGGACCATTTTCAAATTCATTTTGGTTTAAGCTTTAGAAATCAAATAAAGCCACACAGACATCAAACCTGTTATGCCTAGCATATTTCATCTGTCTAGTTCTTGAACCTGTCCCTTATTTTGAAGGCCCTGGAATATACTGAATGATCAAGAACCAAAAGTCCCAAGGAAATGAGAATTCAAAAAGTTTGCAATAGTCTCCATAAAGAAATTTCTCCTCTCCTCAGTCTTAAATTATCCCAAGTAAGGCTTGAGTTCCATACTCTCCAGTGAGAGAGAGAAAAGCCTCTCAACATCTATCGTGTCAGTCTCTCTCAAAACCTTGAAAGGTTAATTGGCAGGACATGTCATTCATCTAAAAGTTTAATACACTTTTACATGTGCTCTCCTTAATGGAAAACTCATTTATCCAAGACATTAATCTGGATGTTGCATAGCGAAATAACCAATTAGCAAGTATATCTTCCTTTAGATATGCAGCACTCTTTAGAGATATCAGAAAGTCATTAAAACTGAACTAACTTTTGCACTCTGACTCCTTTCCAATAAAGGGCCATATACCAATTGCCTTCCTCAATGCTCATTTATCATGAGCCATCAGACCAAGATATATATTTATGTCTAAATTTATTTTCTATTCCTCCAACAAATGTTTCCCACATTATACCCCACCTGCTCCCTTTTTGCCTATTTGGTTAATGTGTCACATCCTTTTGCAGGCACATTGCATCTTTTTTTTAAATACTACCTTATTTTACCAAGTTTCATATCATCAACACATTGGGATATTTTACATCCACCTTTAATTTAAGTTATCATCATATACTATGAATGACTAAAACCTTGCAGGATCTGCCTAATAACAATCCACAAATTGAAAATGACCCGCGTTTTTGTTTGGGGCTGCCAGAATGTAACTCTCAATGATTTAACTGTTCTATTATTGTTTGTTTATTCGGATTTATTGTCAGAATACATACATGACAACACATACAACCCTGAGTTTCTTCTTCCTGCAGGTGAGGCAGAATTGCCAAGTATTGTTAGTGCAAAAAACTGTATACAATATACACATTTAAACAAAAAAAAGTAAACAGATAACAAAATATAAACAAACTGACTGTGCAATACAGAAAGAATAAAGAAAAAAAAAACAATAAAGTGCAAAAGTAAGAGTCCTTAAATGAGTCCTTGAGTTTATTTTTAAGGAGTCTGATGGTGGAGGGATAGCAGCTATTCCTGAACCTGGTGGTGCGAGTCTTGTGGCACCTAAACCTCTTTTCTGATGGCAGCAGCGAGAAAAGAGCACGTGCTGAGTGATGTTCATCCTCGATGATTGTTTCAGATCTGTGATGGCAGCATTCCCTGTATATGTTCTCAATGGTGGGGAGTGCTTTGCCTGTGATGTCATTAACTGTGTCCACTACCTTTTGGAGGGCCTTACACTCAGGGGTATTGGTGTCCCCATATCAGACTGTCTTGCAGCCGGTCACCACACTTTCCACCACATATCTGTAGAAATTTGCCAGGGTTTCATACAAAACCACTGCAAACTCCTTAGGAAATAGAGGCACTGAGATGCTTTCCATATGATGCCATTGGTGTGTTGGGACCAGGAAAGATCCTCCGAGATAGCGACTCCCAATGATCACCCTCTCCAGCTCTGATTCATCAATGGTCACTGGATCGTACACATCTGGTTTTCCTTTTCTGAAATGAACAATCAGCTCCTTGGTTTTGGTGACACCGAGGGCACCGTACCACCAAGTTTTCAATCTCCCTCCTGTATGCTGACTCATTGTCTTTTTATTTTCTACAACCCACTACTGTGGTATCAATGAAAAATTTGTAGATGGTGCTATCGTCATACCGAGCTACACAATCGTAGGTGTAAAGTGGATAGAGCAGCCGTGGTGCTCCAGGACTGATGGAGATAATGGAGTTGTTCTGACAAATCTTCACTGGAAGTGACAAAATCTAGGATCCAATTACACAGTGTGACATTGAGTCCCTGATCTTGCAGTTTGAGGGAATGATGGTGTTAAATGCTGAACTGTAGTTGACAAAGAGCAACCTGATGAATGCATCTTTGCTGTCCAGATGTTCCAGGGCTTTGTGAAGAGCTATTGAGATGTCAACTTGGAACTGTTGGTGTAAATGTCAATAGTCTGTGTGTTTAATGATAACATTGTGGGATGACCAGTTCACAATTCCCTATCTTTTTCTATCAACCCTTTTCTAAATGGTTGTATTACATTGGTTTTATCTGAAAATACATGGAATATTTTAAAAATATCTTTAAAAAATGGCAGGCAGAGGCAATTTTGTGTACCATTAGATGACAATAAAGGAATCACAAATATTTTAGCCTTGGAAAGATTATAATGATACTAAATATAAACTCAAACATTCTCTTACATTTAGTACAAAAATATACAAAATCATATCATCAGTAACTCTACAGCCATTTCTTTTAGAACCCCAGAGTTCAGATGGTTGTTTGAGATACCTTCATTTTTTCAATATCAATTATCAAGTTTTTCACTTTTCTTCATTTACCGTTCCTTCTACATTTAAGTCTGATACAAAATGCATGTTCATTCAAAGTTATTTTTGCTATAAAGGATTTTCTTCACTAAAATTCATTTTTATTTGATGCAGTTAATTTGCTGGTCCAGATTAATCAGATCAATTCTTTGGCTTGGCTTCGCGGACGAAGATTTATGGAGGGGGTAAAAAGTCCACGTCAGCTGCAGGCTCGTTTGTGGCTGACAAGTCCGATGCGGGACAGGCAGACACGATTGCAGCGGTTGCAAGGGAAAATTGGTTGGTTGGGGTTGGGTGTTGGGTTTTTCCTCCCTTGCCTTTTGTCAGTGAGGTGGGCTCTGCGGTCTTCTTCAAAGGAGGTTGCTGCCCGCCAAACTGTGAGGCGCCAAGATGCACGGTTTGAGGCGTTATCAGCCCACTGGCGGTGGTCAATGTGGCAGGCACCAAGAGATTTCTTTAGGCAGTCCTTGTACCTTTTCTTTGGTGCACCTCTGTCACGGTGGCCAGTGGAGAGCTCGCCATATAACACGATCTTGGGAAGGCGATGGTCCTCCATTCTGGAGACGTGACCCATCCAGCGCAGCTGGATCTTCAGCAGCGTGGACTCGATGCTGTCGACCTCTGCCATCTCGAGTACTTCGACGTTAGGGGTGTAAGCGCTCCAATGGATGTTGAGGATGGAGCGGAGACAACGCTGGTGGAAGCGTTCTAGGAGCCGTAGGTGGTGCCGGTAGAGGACCCATGATTCGGAGCCGAACAGGAGTGTGGGTATGACAACGGCTCTGTATACGCTTATCTTTGTGAGGTTTTTCAGTTGGTTGTTTTTCCAGACTCTTTTGTGTAGTCTTCCAAAGGCGCTATTTGCCTTGGCGAGTCTGTTGTCTATCTCATTGTCGATCCTTGCATCTGATGAAATGGTGCAGCCGAGATAGGTAAACTGGTTGACCGTTTTGAGTTTTGTGTGCCCGATGGAGATGTGGGGGGGCTGGTAGTCATGGTGGGGAGCTGGCTGATGGAGGACCTCAGTTTTCTTCAGGCTGACTTCCAGGCCAAACATTTTGGCAGTTTCCGCAAAGCAGGACGTCAAGCGCTGAAGAGCTGGCTCTGAATGGGCAACTAAAGCGGCATCATCTGCAAAGAGTAGTTCACGGACAAGTTTCTCTTGTGTCTTGGTGTGAGCTTGCAGGCGCCTCAGATTGAAGAGACTGCCATCCGTGCGGTACCGGATGTAAACAGCGTCTTCATTGTTGGGGTCTTTCATGGCTTGGTTCAGCATCATGCTGAAACAAAGGACTCTACATCACCTTTTTTGACCTCACCAAAGCCTTCGACACCGTGAGCAGGAAAGGGCTTTGGCAAATACTAGAGCGCATCGGATGTCACCCAAAGTTCCTCAACATGATTATCCAACTGCACGAAAACCAACAAGGTCGGGTCAGATACAGCAATGAGCTCTCTGAACCCTTCTCCATTAACAATGGCGTGAAGCAAGGCTGTGTTCTCGCACCAATCAGATCAATTAAAGATGGTATTATTAGCGCGACTCTGTTATAGCCCCAGCAACCAGTGCTCGAATCCAATGCTGCCTGCAAGGAGTTTGTATGTTCTCTCTGTGTCTGCGTGGGCTTCCACCATGTGCTCTGGGTGTAATTGGGCAGCACAAGCTTGTGGGTTGAAAGGGCATGTTACTGTGCTGTATGTCTAAAAATTAAAAAAAAATTAAATTAAAACATTTAAAAATTTCTTTTAATATGCTTGTTCTGCTACTTTAAGTTTAATGTTTCCTCTAAAATTTGTTTAAGGGTCCATGTAAAGGCCAGTCACTCTGGGATATGGCTTAAAAGCAGCACTGATGAAAATCTAGGAACAAATCAGCCGGAAGGGACATTTGATTTCTGGGCATATTACAGAAGGAAGAACAGAAGTGGTGAAAGTTGGAAGAAAATGAACTGAGCCAATGTTCCTCAGCAAGAGTCCTAGTCAGCAGATCAGTTTTTAATTTTAAAAAAATCTGTTGAAGCACTATGTTTCTAAGACTACTTAACTAATGCTTGATATCTATGACTGGAATCAAGTGTGATAGAATGGGCAAAAAGGTACATCAAAAATGTAATAATGAAAACTGATGAACATTGTGATAACATAACAGTACGATTGAACCCCAACTGGCTCAGCAATTTCCTCAATCAACATTTCCTAGAATGGTTAAAGAATCTATAACAATCAAACCCAGCACTTTACCACAAAGGAACACACACTCCAAAATATGATAACTGCTTTAAAAAAAAAGGCATTTATCATGTGAAAAACTGTGAATAATTTCAGTCATTTTGTGTTATGAAACTGAACAGAAGATCAGAAGTTTCTAATATCACAGGGTTAACGTTCTGAATCAAATAAATCTTTGATCAAAAACAAGAAGAAAAGTCCAACACCAAAACATTTCCATAATTCACATATCAAATAAGTGAATAAGCAACAAAATACAAGAACTGAACTGACAGACTTGCATAAATGCACATATTCCACTGAAATCTTTAGCTTTGATAATACGGAAACAATGAAAAAAAAACATTCTCAACTTCCATGGAAATGGTTGAGATGACCTTGTGTTTTCTACAGAACAATGAATTCAGTATATGCACCTCTTTTTTGTCAAAATTAAAAACATGTATGCTGTGAGATGCTCAGATTAGAGAATTATGCAAGAGTATGAGGCCATTCAGCCAGCCAGGTGAGACTGGAAAGCAGAATTCCTGATAGTTATCGGTAATTCATATCCAAAATAGATGTGTAATAAAGATCAGGTTTGACTACAGAACCACTATTCCATGTTTCAACAATATATTAACATTGATATACAAGAACCATGCTTGCAGAGCTTTACGAACACTCTTCCAGATTCCACACATGAATCTCTGAGGGAATTCTTTGTGTCCGCTATAAATTTCATGAAGCCATGACCATCAAACAACATTTCTATACATTTGTCAAAGGTAGAGGTGTCAAAAGGATACATTTAAACAATAGATTCCTTAATGAAAATGGATGGAAAATAAAATTCAAAGACAGGTCCAGCACCATAACATTTCTGGCTACCACAAGGAAATCATAGGTTAGATAATGCTGGCTAAAAATACAGCATCAACAGGTGGCTTAGAAAATTACACCTGATATTGTTGAGAGAGTGAGGGCTAAAACTGATCATCATGAGAAAAGCACAAAATAAATGCTATTCCTCAACATTAAACTATTTGCAAAAATTACACACATACATCTGCACCTTTATCAATTACAACAATTTTATATCAATTCATTTTGAACACATATCTAATGAGCACTTTATCACATAATGAAAATAACTATGCAATTATTATTTGTGACAAGTACATTGTATAAGTACAAGTAAATTTTTCATCAAATATTTCAGAATAATAAATCCTAAAGCTCAGATGCACATAATTTTTAGAAACTTCAGGGCAATGTTTCCGGTCACAATTAATTTTTTCATCATGGGTAACTATTACTAATACTCTAATGTAAAATTAAGTTTCAATATAATCACAAATCATTTAATTCACTGTTCATTCGTTGGATGAAAATCAATATTGTAATCAAGTTGCATTTATACTGATACCAGCACACTACCAATAATTTGTTCAAGCACTAATAAAAGAAATTCCACACAATTAGGCCAGGCATAAAAAAAAACAATTTACCTTTAATCGTGCAAGTTTCATTTGGAGGCACAACAAGCACTCGATCTCCAGTTTGAACATATCCTGCTTCAATTTTACCTGTGACACTGAATCCGGATCCTTGATCTGTAAAATGTGAGTTATTAAACTAGCAGTTGAACAAATAACCATAGTCAATAAGAATTTAAATAAATTTTGTATATGGAGTTTTTTGTCTTTCATTCTAACAAATTCTTCAGCTGTTGGGGCCTTTTGTACAGTAGAATTCAACCTTGATTTGGTCTTCCCTTTGTAACAACAGAAATTCCTTGCATCTTTGCAATAGAGAAAGGGATATCGATGAAAAAGTATGCCTCTGCATTCCTGAGTTCACAAGTTTCAACTCCAGAGAGGCAAAATCCAAAAGAGCTCTGAAATGTTACCTACTGGATAATTACAAAAGACTGGAGTAACCTTACTGTGGGAAAAAATGCTGGATAGAAAAAGGTCAGTTGATTCCTCCACATTAAGGGAAGAAAATTAGAACCAATATTATTTCAGATTTCATAGTGATCTAAAAAATGTTTGATAAACACTGAACTGAGTATCCCTTACAGAAACAAATTATACCAAATTGAACATAGAACATTACAGCATAGTACAGACCCTTCAGCCCACAATGTTGTGCCAACCTATGAAAGCCTACTCCACAAAATCTAATTTTCTCCTACCTCACACCCAAAACCCTCTAATTTTCTCATATCCACATGCCTATCTAAGAATCTTCTGAATGTCCCTATTGTACCATATTCCACCCCCACCCCCAGCAATACATTCCAGGCACCCACCAAGTTAAAAAAAACTTACCTCTGACACCTCTCCTAAATTTTCCTCTTTCACCTTAAAAAGATGTCATCTGGTACTTACTACTGTTGCCCCCCCCAGCAAAAAGGTGCAAGCTCTCTACCTGATCTAAACCTCTCATGATCTTGTATTC
The DNA here is from genome assembly GCF_036971445.1 of Narcine bancroftii. Classification (NCBI taxonomy): domain Eukaryota; kingdom Metazoa; phylum Chordata; class Chondrichthyes; order Torpediniformes; family Narcinidae; genus Narcine; species Narcine bancroftii. Next base: position 204,229,844 of record NC_091474.1, on the reverse strand, counting down.
CTCTATTGTCACCTCTCATCCTTCATCAATCCAAAGAGAAAAACCCAAGCTCTGTCAACATTGCTTCATATGACATCTTCTCCAAAACAGACAACAACCTGGTAAATCTCCTCTCCAAAGCATCTATATCCTTCCTGTAATCTGGCGACCAAAAGTGAATGCAATATTCCAAATGTGGTCGAACAAATTTTATACATCTGCAACGGCTCTTCAATTCAATGCCTTGACTAATGAAGGCCAACACACCATACACCTCATTAACCACCCTATAAACATACACAGCAACTTTGAGGAATCTATCATCCTGGATACCAAGATCTCTCTGCTCCTTTACACTTATGAATCCTGCCACTGATTAAGTTCCAATGCATCACTTCACACTTATCTGGATTGTTCTCCATCTGCCAACTCTTCCCCCAACGCTGCATCCTTTCTACAGCAACCTTCTATACCAGGGATGGCCAATCTATGGTGCATGATTGAAAGTGGCACTTGGAGGGAGGCAGGCTAAGTATAGACTGTCTGATTTCTCCCCCCCCAACATACAATGAACACACACCTTTCTTCTCCACTCTGTCCACTCTTCCTCCTCCTCCTGTTCGCTCTCAATTTATTAAAAGGTCAAAGCCAAATACAACATGGCACCCCTGAGGCCAGCTCTCGTGAGACCTTCTTGTCGCCATTTATTTTGACACATGTAATGTAAAAGGTTGACCAACCCTATTCTATACTATCCACAACACCTCCAACTTTTGTATCATCTGTAGATTTACTGACCAACCCTCCACATCTTCATTCAAATTATTTATAAAAATCAGAGTGGGGTTGAAGAAGATGCCTGCAGTACACAAGTAGTACTGACCTCGAGGCAGAATATGTTTCATCTACTTCCACACTCTGCTTTCTGCAGGCAAGCCAATTCCAAAACCAAGCAGCCAAGGCTCTTCAGATTCCATGGCTCATGACTTACCGAACAAGTCCACCATGGGGGAACCATATGAAACGCATTTCTAAAATGCATATACAGCACATCCACCACATTATGTTTATCAATTTCCTTTATCGCCTCCTCAAAATACTCAGTTAGACTCATAAGGAACAACCTGCCTCTCACAAAGCCACCCTATCCCTGAGAAAGCTATTGTTGGGGCACTGAGCTTTTTCGCCTTATGTTAGACAAAAGTTAAAGTATATCACATATGTTACATTTTTAATATTATTGTCAATTTTAGTAAGCTTGAACCTTCTCCAAATGCTCGTAAATATTGACCCTAAGAATCATCTCATAGTTTTCCCACTATTGATATAAGAATCATTGGTCTATAATTCCCAAGATTCTCCATCTTACTTTTCTTAAGCAAGAGGACTACATTTGCCATTCTCCAATCATCTGGCACCTTTCCTGTGGCCATAGGGGACGCAAAGATCATTGATAATGCTCCAGCTTCTTGTAACAACCTGGGGTATACCTCATCTGGATCTAGGACCTTAACAATCCAAATATTTTTAAGATCCAGCACTTACTCTTTCTTAACCTCGTCATGCTGCAGCATGTTCTACACTGACCTCGCATCCACCAAGGTCCCTCTTCCTGGTGAGCACTTTAGCAAAATATTAATTTAGGAGTTCTGCTACCTCCAGGCACATGTTCCCCCTTTATTCCTAATCAGTATGACCCTTCCCTCGTTATTCTTCACGTGTGTTGAATGCCTTAAGGTTTTCCTAATGCAACTTGCCACGGTCTTCTCATGCCCTTTCCTCGCTCTCCCAAGTCCTTTTTTTTTTAAAGCTCCTTCCTTGCTATCATATAACTTTCATGAGCCCTTTCTGAATTTTGCTTCCAAAATCTTATGTATGCCTCCTCCTGACTAGCTGTCCCACCTCTCTTGTCAACCATGGTTCCTTTACCCTACCATTTTTCCATCTCAGTGGGGCAAACCTATCCAAGACCCACACATGTGGTTCCTAAACATCCGCCACATTTCTGCTGTGCTTTGAATATAAACAAGTATTTATTCAATAATGGGTAGACATTTAGAAGTTTGACCTTTTTAAGATGGTAGGTGATAAGACTTTTTGACTTATTTAAAAGCATTTGCTGAGGGGACTTTTGAATAGAAGCAGATCCTCTGTTGGGTCAAGCTATCTGATCGATCACATCAAGTGAAAAAGAGGGAAAATTGTTCAGACCATTAGTCTTTAATTATAGCTAACTTTCAGAAAACATAACACTAGGAGTAGGAGTAGTAGGGCAAAAGACTGTTACTCAATAAAACGTAATTAAATCCAGCCCTGAGCTCCACTTTCCTGTCTGTTCCCTTAAACCTGAATTTCCTTACAAATTAAATATCCATGTACCTCGGCCTTGAAAATACACAAAGATTCAACCTCCACATTTCCATGAAATTCCATGAGGTTCTTCATCTTAAAACTTCACCATCATAAAGTTCTTAAAACTATGCTTTCCAGCTAATAGAGGAAAATAAAAGCATGTAAATATCTAGGCAATCTCATTAAAATCATCCATCATTCTTTTAAATTCCATCTTGTTCAACAAACAACCTTTAATTTGGAAATCAACCCATGAGCATCTTCAATACAAGTATTTCCATCATTAAATAATGAGACCAAACACTCTGCAAAGCATTCCGAGTGAGATCTCACCATTGTCCAGTATAATTGTAGCAGGATGTCTTTGCTTTTATATTCTACCCTTCCTCAATTACTTGGTATTCCTTAATGCAAATTTTGTTTCCTTGTGTACAGCAAGACTATTCAAACAATATTTTGATATTTTTCCACAATGTACTAGGTGATTAATGTTACATCACCAGCAAATCTGGCTGCGATCTACTCAATCCATTAACCAAATAATATAAAATGCCCTCCGTAATATTTGGGATAAAGACTTTTTTTTCTCCTTTATTTGTCCCTCTGCTCCACAGTTTTAAATTTGTAATAAAATAATTTACATGATTAAAGTGTACATTCCAGATTTCATTCAAGAGTACTTGCGTACATATTGGTTTGACCATGTAGAAATTATAGTACTTTTTATACAGTTCCCCTCATTTCAGAGCACCATAACATGTAGGTCATAGTAATGGTTTGCATATTAGTCATGTTCAGTATTTTGTTGCATATCCCTTGCATGCAATGACTGCTTGAAGCCTATGATTCATCAACATCACCAGGTGCTGAATATCTTCTCTAGTGACGCACTGCCAGGCCACCACTTTAGCCATCTTCAGCTTGTTTTAGGGTCCTAAGTTTTCTCTTCAGCATATGGATCATATGACTAACTTGGCCATTGAAAAATTAACTAGTTTTTAGCTTTGAAAAACTCCTTTGTTGCTTTAGCATTTATTTGGGATCGTCCATTGAATTTGGAGGCATTTTCTGGAACTTGAGAAGATAAGATGTTTAAGATGTTTCTATACATCTCACAATTCATTTTGCTAATGCCATCAACAGTTACATCACTAATGAAGATGAGTGCACCAGTCAGACATGCCCAGGCCACAACACCCCCACGACCATGTTTCACATGCTTTGGATCTTGGGCAGTTCCTTTACACCTACACTTTTTGCTCTTGCCATCATTCTGATACGGGTTAATATTGGTCTCATCTATCCTCAAGAACTTTTTCCAGAATTCTGCAGGCTCTTTTAAATACTTCTTTGCATACTGTAATCTGGCCATCCTGTTTCTGTGTCTAACTTGTGGGTTGCATCTTGCAGTGTAGCCTCTGTATTTCTGTTCATAAAGTTTTCTGTGAACAGTAGTCATTGGTTTTCCTATGCTTCCTGAAGATTGTTTCTGATCTGACAGGCTCATGAGTTTGGGATTTTTCTTCATTATGATGAAAATTCTTCTGTTATCAACAGTGGAATTCTTCCTCATCAGTCCCTTTACTATTACTGAACTCACCAGTATGCTTTTTCTTCTTAATTATCTTCCAAATTGTTGATTTTGGTAATCCTAAGGTCTGGGCGATGTCCCTTACTGTTTTATTCTTGTTTTTCAGCCTCATAATGGCTTCTTTGACTTTCATTGACACACCTCTGGTCCTCATGTTGAAATAAGGTGATCAAAAGCTTAGACGCAAGCCTAGCTCCCTTATACCTGCACCCATGAAGCAATTAAACATACCGGAGTAATCACAAACACCTGTGAATCCAAATGTCACAATATTATGGTGCCCTGAAATGGGGGAAATTTGATGTAAAAAATGCTGCAATATCTACCCTGCCAAACCAAAATGTATACAAATAACTTTGAATAAAATCTGGAATGTGCACTTTAGTCACGTGAATTGTTTGATTACAAATTTAAAACTGTGGAGCAGAGGCAAAAAAAAGTGCCTTTGCCCCAAACATTATGGAGTGAACTGTATATTGTAAAGAGACAAGGTCCTGGCATTGGTTGCTGTGGTATCTACAGCTACAGTCTATCAATCTGAAAACACACCATTTATTATGAACTCATAACATGCATACCAACCTTTAACATGAAATCTCATTAAATGCTTTTTGGATATCCAAATGCTGTTTCCATTTATCCACTTCAGTCATTACGTCTCATGGATCTCTCAAAGCTGATTATCAGTAACACTGCCTGATTGCATTATGATTGCCCAAATATCCTACAATTACTTCCTTAATGATGTGTTCCAGCATTTTCCAAATGACTGATGCTAAACTAACCTGTTTCCTGCTTTATTTCCTGCCTTTGTTAACAGTTTTTTTTTTAATCAGAATCTAGGGAACCTGGGAAAATTAGAAAAAATATTCACAACTTCTGCAGTCAGTTCTTTTGAGACCTAGTTTGAAAGCTGTGAGGTCCAGGGACTCATCAGCATTTAGCTTCTCCTGTGATTTTCTACTGTTATTAAATTGGCTTAAGCATCTTCTTTAATTGAAGATACAATATAAAGTGTTTTTAAAATCCTGGCCATTTGCTAATTTCCCTACTTTGACATATTGAGATCAATATTTATCTGAGCTATTTTCTTTTTTTTCCATATTCTCTGAAAAATTCTTTTTCATTTTTTTCTAATATTTCTTGCTAATTTGTACTCAATTTTTTTTCATCCATTACTGCTGTTGGTCATCCTTTTCTGGTTCCTAAAGTTTTCCCAATCTTCACACTTACCACTAAAATTTACAACACTGCACATCATCTTTCCCAGATGACAGAGATACCAAGGAAGATGAATAAAAAAGGTGTATATGACAAGCATAAGGTTACAAATACCAGGTAGAAACAAGCTGATTATATAAGAAAAGTGAAAACTGAAATAAGAAACCACATGATCTACTGTTAATATAAATGAAAATAAGTGTTCTCTATACATAAACCTAACAAAAGGAGATCACAAGGAGAATGGGGATTATCAAAGACATAAAGGAGGAACTGTAAATGGAACTGAAGGAGTGTACTCTGGATCTGTTGTTTTCACAGAAATAAGGTATATACAGAGTTATTGCAAACAAGAGTTTATTGAAACACTGGAAACAAATTTTAAAAAAGATGGATAAATTTTATGTAGATAAAATACCCTTTCCAGATGCAATGCATTCTGGGATTTGAAGAAATCACAGGAGCACTGCCCTTTGGATATATCGTAGATGCAAAAGAAGTGGATGGTAGCACAAGTTACTCCCCCATTGAAAATAAAGGAGCAAGAAAAAGCCCTGTGATTACATGCTAGTCAGTTATATGGGAAAGGTTTTAGAAACATTGATTTGAGACGAGCTTATTGTTATTAGAGAACAATGGATAAATAACGAAAGGCTACAAAATTTGTTTTGATTGAGTCACATAGCAGACATCAGTAAAGCTGAAACACATGCCAGAAGAGACATTAGTAACAAGTATACAAATGAGAGAGTCATAGATGGAAAAAGTCTGCAGTGGAAAATATTGTTTTTGGTGAAGAGGGGCTATCCCAAGGAGTTGGTGTTGGGCCATTGCTTTTTGATCTGTATTAAATAACCTGGACTCGAAGTGCAAGCCACAATTTCAAAATTTTCATACTGCACAAGACTTAGCAGTGTTGTGTATAGAAGGATAGGGATAGATTACAGTAGGATATATACAAGTTGGTGGAATGGGCAGACAGATGGCAGATGAAGTATAATGTGGAGAAATGCAAAGTTATTTAGTCGTGAGAACAATATTTAATTTATTGAAAAAGGATACTTATCTAGAAGGGATGTGGGAATGGAGGGACTAAGGGTATATGAGCACAAATCACTGCAATTGGCAGAGTAGGTTGAGAATTCTGAGTTTTATCAATAGAAGCATAGAATATTAACATCAGGAAATTCCACTGAATCTTCTAGTCACAGAATTACTATGTTCAATTCTGGCTGCCACATTATATGGATGTGAAAGTATTAGAGAGAATCTAGAAAAGAATTACAATACTGATATCTGGGATGAGGAACTACAATTACAAGAATAAAGATTAGAGACCAGAGACTTTATTTTAAAGAGCAGTTAGAGAGATTTGATAGATGTATATAAAATGAGGGGTCTGGATGGTTTGAGGCTGTTCACTTTGGTGGAGAGGTTGAGAACAAAAGGTCACAGATATTAAATAAAGAGAATCAAGTTACACAAGGAAAACTACATAGGATTTGGCATAAACCTACAATAGGCTGAATAACATCCTTCAATTATTTAATATTGATCTGACAGCATCTTAATTTATTATGTTCGACACAAAGGACAATCTTCTCACTGCCTTTATTTTTCAATAAAATATACCTTTGTTGAGAATACTAAAGCATCTGCCTGTGCCTAGCACTACTTGATCATTTGCTTGAATTTACTTCTCTGGCCACTTTAATAAACTATACCTTAATACCTTTGCAACTGCGTTTGTTAAAATTTAAGATACCATTTTCAGAGCAAGGTTTCTCTCACTCAAACAAAATGATTATTTACCCCTAGAGATCAGTGAGACCATTAATCAACCAAGGTAATAATGTAGAAACAAGAAGCCATCAATACAGCAGGCTGTATGAAATGGAACAAGATCACAAAGTTGATAATTATTAAATATATACCTTTAAAAACATCTGACACACACAATCTAAATGGTTTTTCCACTGGTCTTTGAGGGGATTTGAAGGAATCTAGGAGAAAAAAGATAAACTGAGTTAAGTATAGCAATGAACTTATGAAATGATTATATTTATCAAAGTAATTTTATTATAATTAAATGAAGATAGAGGAACAAATTAAGTCATAGTATCACATAATGCTGACCAATCTGCTCTAACAGGCAAGGTCCATTGTACCAGGTTCTGAGTTCAGGCACTTGACTTCTGGTTGTTAGATTCTCGCCATTCAATCCAGCTGTAGGGACGTAAGCAACATCAGAATCCTGATAGACAGAAGTACAGACGTTCATTATTACAGTCAAAGTTTATTTGAATGTTAATTCTTGCCTTTTTTTGACAAAAAACACATTATCATTCAATAAATGCAACTTAATTAAAAAATCAGTATTAATTAGAAACTATCAGTTTTGGCTGAGGAATCACCTTAGGTTGAAAAGAGCACCATCAGTCCTGTATTGCAGGTTGATTCCATGTCTTCTCAGGGAAAACATGGAGGGGGGGCTCTGGGCTCTGTGGCTGAAAGACCCACACGTGTGATGGGCTGCTGGGTACTTGAGATGAAGAATCCACAGAGGCTGGAGGCTGGGCTGCTGGAGACTGCTGCAGGGAGACTTGTGCTGAACTACAGACTGCCAGATACTGGCTCGAAACTGGCTGAAGGGGTACCAGGTATTGGAATCAGGATGCAAGGGAGTGCTGAAAGCACAGATGGGTTCCTGACCACGTCATGTTGCCAATGGACTTCGTGGCTGCGGAGGCTGTGGGAGTGCTGGAGGCAAATCTATGGACACTTGGTGACTCGGGGGGGGGGGGGGGGGGAGGGATCTCTCCTTTGCTTCTCTTTGACGGTAAGAGGCCCTTCAGGCAGTTTCTGCCAATGGTGAATCTGTCTGCCTGACAGCAGGCCAGAGCAATTTCATGTAATATGACACTCTTTTATTACAATGACAATAAATTGAATCTTGAAATTGTTTGGGGGTAAGCAAACAACCTTGTTTCACAATACTGGTGACTGGAAATGGGTTTGAAGACTTCGCCTTTCATTACTCTGATCATTATATTCTGATGAGTTGTCAAGAGTTGAGAATAGGAGGAGAAAATAAATGATTCTGGAAAACACATTACTAGAGTATTTTTTTTCCATTCATGAAGTGTTAAGACAAATATCCCAAATTGCCCTATTGAATATAAGTGTGGGTTATTGCAGTCAATGAAGAAAAGGTTCATCCACAATACTGCAGGATAAGTAGTCCAGTAGCATGCTTGGACCAGGTGAAGGTGTGGGGGGTAGGGGTGGTTAGTAAGTTTGAGGATACCATGAAGATTGATGGTGTTGTGAATAGTCTGGAGGGTTGCCAGAGTTAGAGAGACATTGATAGGATGCAAAGCTGGGGTGAGAAGTAACAGATGAAGTTTAATCCTGAAAAGTGTGAAATGTTCAGTCTGGTAGGTCAAATTTGAAGGCAGAACACAATGTTAATGGGAGGACTCTGAGCAAAGTGGATGAAATAAGAGATGTTGAGGTCCATAACCTGCTGCACAAGCTGACAAGGTTAAAAGTGGTGCATAGTGTTCTGGTCTTCATTAAATGTAGGATCACGTTCAACAGCAGTGAGGAGATGTTGCAGCTGTAGAAGACCTTCAAGAGATATCACATGGAATTGTGTCTTCAGTTCTGGTCACCTCACTACAGGAAGGATATGGATGCTATTGAAAGAGTGCAGAGAAGATTTACAAGAACTGGAGAGCATGTCTTATAAGGATAGGTTCAGTGAACTTGGTCTTTTCCCCTTGGAGAAACAGAGAATGAGGGGTTGAGGAGTGACCTGAGAAAGGTATACAAGATGATGAGAGGCATTGATCATATGGATGGCCAGAGGGTTTTATCCCGGGCCTAACCTGGGGGGGGGGGTGCATAATTTTCAAGGTGTTTGTGAGTAGATGCATGGAATGTGGTTGATTAAAGTACAATAGGATCATGTAAGAGACTTTTAGATAGGTACATGGAACTGAGAAAAATGGAGGGTTATGCAGTAGGGAAATTTCAGGCAGTTGTTAGAGTAGGTTATGAGTCGACAACACTGTGGGCAGAAGGATCTACACTGTGCTGTAGATTTCTGCATTATCAAGTAGATGTCAGTGCGATAACTATACTGGGATAACTGCTAAATGTACAGCTAATTCTCAAGTAATGCACATTTTAAATTGCTCCTTCTATGCGAAGACCAAGTTTAATCTGTCAAGAATAGTTCACTGGTCACTGATAAATACTGTCTCAGGTGAATGCATCAGCAACCTGTTCTCTTACCATTGTGCATTCCTTCCATTTTAATTGCTTCTCAAAAAAATAATTTTATTTTTCATTAGTTCTAGCTCATAATTCAAAGAGGAAGAAATTTGCAGTAAATTGATTATGCATATCTGGCAAATTACTTTGTAAGATCAGAGAAAATAAAATGTGGCAACATCATTACTTTGAAACCTGCTTGCTTCAAGAAGTTCCCAAGCTTGTTAGAAATCTCTGTAAATCTTTCAGGTTGCCAATTCACCTGCAAAAAAAAAAGTTGAATTGACCAAAGATTGTCACAGTTGGGCAATATAACCATTTTCTCATGAGATACAGGAAACTGTGGTATAAACCGAACTGAGATAATGTGCTAGACATTAATTCATTAAAGTTACCTGATCCATCTTATTAATAGCAACAGCCAACTGTGTTACTCCAAGAGAGCGAACTAGTAATGCATGTTCTCTTGTCTGTCCACCAGCTTCAAATCCAGCCTCAAATTCACCACGACTTGCATCTACAACTAGGATTGCAACATCAGCCTGGAAATATTAGACAAATAGAAATTACAGGATTGCTTTTAAATTTTTTGTTAACTTTGAATTTTTGGCTTTTAAATTTTAACCATATAAAAACCATATAACCACTTACAGCACAGAACAGGCCAGTTTGGCCCTACTAGTCCATGCTGTAGCAAATCCCCACCCTCCAAGTCCCACTGACCAGCACCCAGTCCATACTCCTCTCGTCCACTCCTATCCATGTAACGATCCAGTCTTTCCTTAAATGTAACCAATGATCCCGCCTCGACCACGTCTGCCGGAAGCTCATTCCACATCCCCACCACCCTCTGCGTAAAGAAATTTCCTCTCATGTTCCCCTTATAATTTTCCCCCTTCAATCTTAAACCATGTCCTCTAGTTTGAATCTCCCCCTTTCTTAATTGTAAAAGCCTATCCACATTTACTCTGTCTGTCCCTTTTAAAATCTTGAACACCTCTATCAAGTCCCCTCTCAATCTTCTACGCTCCAGAGAAAAAAGCCCCAGTCTGCGCAACCTTTCCCTGTAACTCAGACCCTGAAATCCTGTCAACATTCTCGTGAACCTTCTCTGCACTCTCTCTATTTTGTTTAGATCTTTCCTATAATTTGGTGACCAAAACTGTACACAGTACTCCAAATTTGGCCTCACCAATGCCTTGTACAATCATAACCTCCCTACTCTTGAATTCAATACTCCGATTTATGAAGGCCAACATTCCAAATGCCTTCTTCACCACACCATCTACCTGAGTATCAGCCTTGAGGGTACTATTTACCATAACTCCTAAATCCCTTTGTTGCTCTGCACTCCTCAATTGTCTACCATTCAATGTATATGACCTATTTAAATTTGCCTTTCCAAAATGCAGCACCTCACATTTATCTGTATTAAATTCCATCAGCCATTTCTCAGCCCACACCTCCAGCCTTCCTAAATCACCTTTTAATCTACGGTAATCTACCTCACTGTCCACAACACCACCAATCTGTGTCATCCGCAAACTTGCTTTTCCAATTTTCTACCCCTACATCCAGATCGTTAATATATATAACAAATAATAGTGGACCCAGGACCGAACCCTGAGGAACTCCACTAGTCACCGGCCTCCAATTGTTTTAATTTTGCAGATAGTTAGACTGCAAAAGGAACAGAAAATAATGTGATATTATTTTCATCAGGCAAATGAAAAGTACAGCCACCTGGCCATATTTAGTGTTGCTCTAGCTAATGACAGCAAGTATATTTCCATCTTGGATCATCTTACACAGAAATAGTGAGTCTTAAGCAAAGCGAAGGAAGACAGCAGGCTTCCTAATATTTACTTTATTGGCCAATTGCAACTTCATGGCATGACGCATGATCCTCAGTTAAGCTTCCAAAGACAATGCCGATAACATATAGAATTAATTTAAAAAATATATATATCTAACAGATCTCCATATTAAACCATCTTAAGTATCTTGAAAAGGATTTGAGAGTTGGAACCTTAAAGGAAATTAAAATATTGCAAGGAATGAAAGCAGTTAATCTCAGACATGCTTTTACATTAAACTATAAAAGCATTTATTGTCCATCTCTAATTGCCCAGACGATAATGAACTGCCATCTTGATCCTCTACAGTATTTCTTGTGAAGATGCTCGCTGCATGTTATTGGGGAGCAATATTTAGGTCTTGCAAAGTGATAATGAAAGAACAGTGTTATTTTTAAATCAGGATGGCATGTGATCTGCAGAAAACTTGCAAATAATAATGTCCTCATTGATGTTCATGCCAGCAGATTTTTGGAGATGCTGTTAGAATAACTGCAATGTATTTTACAGATGGCACACACTCCAGTCATAATGTGCTAACTGTCAAGGGGATGAATCTTTAAGGTGGTTCTGTATAAAGTTGAGTGCTGAAATTTTGCCTGCCAATAATAGAAAATAAGCTTAATAAAATAAAACAATTTCAAAGTTGAATTTACAAATAGCAAACGTGAGGTTTCAGAGATTACCCTAAATTGACTTCCCTGAAAGTGCTTTTCTTTCATGTTTCCTAGCACTAACTTTGTGCTCTTCTAAATTTCATTTCACTTCCCAAAATGAATTAAGCTGACACAGAAAGCCTGTCTAAAGTTGGTAGTACAAATGATAAGTTATAGTTATAGATGATTAACGGTGCTCTTTGTGACTTTAAACTTAAAAATGACGATATTTAGGAAACAGATTGCTGGAGGAAAAAAAAGTATCATATGTAGTCTCGTGCTATTCGAAAGAAAACACACACATGTATTGTAGTCAGGTTAAGCTCTGAGTTTTATTAGGCTCAGGTCTGACTTTTATTTTTGCCCTGATCCAGCCATAGGCCCATTTCGTTGACGTCAGAACAAGCATATAACAAAAGTGGGTTTCCCGCACGTGGGTACTTTCCTGCATAACAATGCCCTTCTTCCTCATGCGCTGTCCCCATCTGTTGGCTGCACAGCAAGACCAGTGCCATTTTGGGATTGCTGGCCTTTAAGCTGCCCTTGCCATTCACCCGCTGGTTTGATTGTTGGGGCCAGTGCCGCTGCTGGCCTTTGGTTGTGCTTGTCACTTGGAATGCCAGCTCGATTGCTGCCACGGCGGGCCACCACACATATAAAATTTAGTCATACGAAAAGATGCAAGCAATTCTGGTAACAGGAGGGACTAAATCCATGTAATACATACCAAGTAATGAAAATGATCACAAAGGAATGGCTTTTGTAAAAAAAATGCATGTGATAAAATAAAATACCTGAACAAAGAGAAATCTATATTATCTATTTTATTCTGATGATTAACTTGAAAATACAAAGAAACTATTGAGATTCAAATGACCCAAATCCAATCAAGATCAAAAGGAACAAGCTGAGTCACTCCTGAACAAACAGCAGTAAACTCTCACCATAGAACACAACAGCAGAGGACCGGCGCTTCTCCCCACTATGCTGTGCCGACCTCCATAAACCTATTCCACACAATCTAACCCTTCCCTACCAAACACCCATAACCTTCCTTTTTTTTACATCACTGTGCCCATTTAAGAGTCTATTAAAAGTCCATATTGTACCAGTCTCCACTATCACCCCTGGCAATGCATTGCAGGCACCTATCAGTGTGAGGAAAAATAAACTACTTAGCTCTGACATCTCCCCAAAACTTTCATTTTTTTTTCTTTTAGTTGTGCTGGAGTAGTTTCTAGTTAGGATAGCATGGGGAGATTCAAGAGTTTAATTGGTCAAAAAAAAAGTACTTCAGCATGGAAAAGGACCCTTCAATCTAACTCATTCATGCCAACTAAGCTGCCGAGCTTGGTTACTCCCATCTGCCCGAGTTTCATCCACATCCTCAAAAACACTCCTGTTAATGTACCTGTCCAAATGTATTTTAAACTATATCCATATTCATCCAGAAAAGCTTCTTGTATATATAGGTATACTCCATTTTATGAATACTCGCTTTACACGAATTCACTTTTACAAAGAAACCTGTATTCACCTTTACAAAATGATTTTCACTTTTACAAAAGGATTTTCATTTTTACAAAAAAGTGGCCAGCAGGGCTGTCAGCGTGCAGCTGGTGGAACTGTCAAAACTCAGTCTTCCCGATTCTGATAAGTGAAACTACACTGTATATACATTATTTCTGCTTCATAAAGGCTGTGTATTTATCATATAATTCCCAATTTTACTATATATTAGTGTTATTTGGTATGATTTGATGGGTTACGGGAACGCTCAAAAAAATTTCCCATGGAAATCAATGGTAATCGCTTCTTCACTTTATGCCATTTCAGCTTACGAAAGGTTCCGTAGGAATGCTCTAGTTTTGTAAAGCAGGGTATACCCGTATTCCAAATTCATCTTCCACTTTATTGAGATAAGGTTGATCTGCTTTAGATGTAGGTTAAAGTCTAATATGATTTGATTTGGGAAGGTTAATAACTATTTAATTATGATGCAGAAATTAAGAAACTATTTTCCAATGCATTAGCTTATAAAGGCTGAGAAAATGTATAATTTACAAAACAAAATTGAGAACTTTCTAAATGTAGTTGGTCACTAGTGATGGCTGTATAACAAAGCAATTTTTAATTGAACTTTGTTGCTATTTTTCTGTAATCAATTGTTGTCTAATGGGAGTTTCACTTTGAAAAGAAATCTCAGAATGGTTTCTCTCTGAGAGGAATAGCAGAAATTATTGGCAAAAGTTAGCAGCTGAGAGTTTGATAGATCCATAACTCCTTGTTCTCGAAGGAGCAGGAAGCTGTTGAGAACACAGCAACCTGTCTGGAGACTACCTTCACTTGAACAACTATTTTTGAAATTGTATCCATGAAAATAATTCTCGTCTTCTAAAATTTGCCTTTTCCTGTCTCCTTCTAACATTCCTTACTATCAAACCCAGCACTCTCAGTTGCTGCTATGTGATTAAGATGAACCCGAGATTGTAAGGAAGGATGGGGAGTGGAGGGAATATAAAGGTAATTAGTTGGAAGGACCTAAATGCGTTTACTTTAATGCAAGTATTAGGAATAAGGAAGATTAACTTAAGAGCATTGATCAATATGTGGAATTACAATAATGTGGCCATTACAGAGACTTCGCTAACGCAAAGATAGGATTGGCTGATGGAAGTACTGGGGCTTAAGACATTTCAAAAGGAATGGGAAAGGGGGTGGGGGGGCAATGGAGAAATAAGCATTACTAATCAGGGACAGCATCGCAGCTGCAGAAAGCAAGGATGATATGGAGTGATTGCCTACTGTGTCAGTGTGGGTGGAAGTCCGAAAATAGGAAGAGAGCTATCATTGTATTAGGAGAGGTTCTGCATGTCCCAAAATAGCCCTTGGGACTCCAAGACGCAGACAAGTAGGAAAATTTTGGAATGGTACAAAATTAACAGGTCAGTGTGATGGCAGTTCTTCACCACAAGAGGGATATATGGGCCAGAATTTGCTAGGTGCGTCCAAGGATTCCTGACACAGTACGTGGACACACTGACTAGAAGAGAGGTTATATTAGATCTAGTACTGATAATGCACCTGGTTAGGTGACACATTACTCAGTGAGGGAATTTTTCAGAGACCGTGACTACAACTCTTGACCTTTAGCATAGCTATGAACAAGGATTGTTTGGGTGGTTAAGAAGGCTAATGGTATCCTAGCCTCTATTAATCGGATTGAGTTCAAGAGCCATAAAATAATGTTGTAGTTCTATAAAATTCTGGTTCAATCACACTTGGAATGTATGAATGATATGATGTTTCCCCTAAATGTTACTCCCTCACTTTAAGTGTTAAGTTCTAGACCTCTCATTAAAGGAAGTATGTGGAAGCAATGGAGAGGGTGCAGAGGAGAGTTTCCAGGATATTGCCTACATTGGAGAACATGTCTGATTAGGCAAGGTTAACAGAGCTAGGGATTTTCTTTGGAGCAAAGAAGGGCAAGAGGTGAAAATAGAGGTCTATAAGATTATGAGAGGCATAACTACCGTGAACAGCCAATGCCTTTTTCCCAGGTGACAGCAGTAAATACCAGACATCTGTTTAAAGTGAGGGAGTAACATTTAGGGGAAACATCATAGAGAGGTTTTTATTTACATAGAATAGTGGGCGCCTGGAATGCATTGGCTAGGGTGGTATTGGATGCTGGCACTATAGGATCATTTAAAAGATTCTTAGTCAGGCTCACTGATGCGAAAAAGATAGAGAGTTATGGTGTGAGATAGGAAAGATTTAGACTGTTGAGAACGTTTATAAGTCAGCACAACATCATGGGCTTGTAATGTAATGTTCTATGTTCTGTCACAAATCTACCTAAACCTCACAAAAACATGAATTTTATGAGTAGTTTAATTTTGTGGTAAATATATCATTTTACTGTTAAAAATTAGATGCAGATTTATACAATTGGATTACACAAGATTGTCCAGTTCAATATAAAAGTTCACAAAATAAAATCTATCATTTTGGCAAATGTCGGGAAAATTCTATCTTTCTGTGAAATCTATAAATTTGGTTTCTGATTCACTGCCTCCTTATTCTGCTTTCCATCTACTAACAATTCTGCCCTAAAAATAATTTTTATCAACTATTTGTTTAGCAATTACCTTAAATTTGTAGCTCCTACATGTTGCATTACAAATTTAACTTGGAGAACTCAGGTGAATTCTGACAATACTTGTAAAGTACTCATTGTCGAAACCAAATGGAAAGTGGAGTAGGCAATTAAATGTGCTGGAAGCACAAAAGTGGATCAAGTTAAGGTGAGATATAATTTAAGATCTAATTTAAGTATATCAAGAAGAAATTCTGAACATCAGAGAGACAGAGGAAATGAACTCCGAAGGAGAAGATACTGAGCTGGGCAGTGTAGTAGGAGAAAGTAACGTCCATTTTTGATCACAAAACATTGCTTTGCAGTATTAAAAAATCGTAATCTGTGATCCATGGAATTAATTCAGCAAACAAAATTTTATTAGATCAAAAATAGAATACATCCTTTTCTAGCTGCAGTTAATGCCTTATAAAATATTTTTAAAAATCTAACTTCAACTTTTAAAATTCACTTTTAGCATCAACTTGATGGATGGAAGTATGATTGAAAATGTGACCAGCAAGATTGTTTTGCTTACCTGTGCAGCCCCTGTAATCATATTTGGAATGAAGTCTTTGTGACCTGGTGCATCCATTAATGTGATTACTTTTGTCTTTGTTTCAAACTTTGTCATTCCTACATCCATCGTTACACCTCTAAAAGTATAAGAAAAGTTGCTTATTTACCTTTCATCTGAAAACAATGAAAAAATCATTCATTCTGCATTATCCAATTTTATCAAGTGCTATGGGGCGTGGCTTTTTGACAATCCTATTCTCTCCTTCAGCAATACTTACTTGCAGGTGTCAAACATAACCCCAAAATGCAACCAACTCTGCACCAGTTTTTATTTTAACACCAGTCACACTGTGACTTTTCTGAAAAAAATTGTGAATTTTGTACTAATTAGTAGCAGTACTGTGTTGCAACACAGGCTTCTGGGTACAAGACTGGCTCTTGCGCCTTACATTTAACAGACAAATATTCATTCTGCCAAGCTGAACTTGATGGAACCAGGGGAAAAATTGCTCCATTTAACATCCTGTAAATGCCTTAATCTGCATCTGAAAAATAACACTGACATGGCTAAATGCCAAGTTACAAGGGAATACAAATTTTCTCCATTATTTACAAACCTTGTGTATTTTGGATGCCTCACTTCCAGATTTCAATTTAAACCACAACATGGGTTGCGTTACTTTGTCACCTTTTGGGTGAAATAACAGCACAATAGGGGAGCCTGCACCTAAACAGCTGGAATTAGCAGCTGAACAAAACAGGGGTATGGTCTCATTTTCATGACCTGTGCCATTGTAGTGCCACAATACTTAGTTGGTTCAGTTTGAATACTATTTTGTTCTAATTGCTTAAGGCATATTAATTAGCAGAGCACGAAACAAATTAAGACTCAACATTTAAAAAACTGTATAGACTACATTGAGGGAAAATTAGGGTAATATTTAATTAGTTCAGCAAGTCCTGCAACATCACTGGACAGACTAACAACCTTGTAGAATGTAAAATAGACCTGTGAATGTTACAGTTTGATAACTGGCCATCAGAAATGATCAGTTATATTACTAAATATGCTTAAATCATGTGTTTTTATTGCCACTGCTAATGTTTCATTCTAAGTTTCAGCAAAAATTTCCTCAATATGAAACGATGCTCTAGAAAAAGCATCAAGACTCACTGAATTCCAAATAGCACCATAAAATTCAAAGTCTCTAGTATTTTTTAATCCCAGATAGAGATCTGTTTCTCCTGTGGCAGCCTGCTGCAGCAGCGATTGAGCCAGCACTCCAGGAGGTGAGCACAACTAAAGGCCAGCAGCCCGCACAGTGTCACTGGCCCCAACAACCAAACTGGTGGGTGAACTGCAAGGGCAGCTTAAAGGCCAGTGATCCCAAAATGGCAGACGGGGACAGCACACGGGGAAGAAAGTAAGTACTTGCGTGCGGGAAACCCGCTTTTTTTATGCATGTTGTGACATCAACGAAGGTGGCCATGGCAGGAACAGTGCAAGGTTAAAAGTCGGGCCTATGCAAACAAACTTAACCTGACTACACTACGTGTGTGTGTCTTCTTTCAAGTAGTGTGCGGCTACACTCCCATAATTTTCTCTTGGCATCCTGTCATAATTTGCTTGTGTTTCCCACAATTGCTATTTTAACCAACAACCAGTAGTTTAACCAGTAACTTTAATTCTCATTTCCATCTTGTCCTTTCGAAAGGAGGTAAAATTCTCTGCTGAGTTGGAATGTCAGGCACATGCAGGAAATTGGATCAGCTACTCTTTTCACACAACCTCTAATCAATTTAACCTTTCAAATGCCAGTTGCCCAGATATTACTAACTCCCCAAGTTCCTGGTCCCTAATGTACAGACGCCCATCAGTTTCAAGGCATAGTTAACGTCAGCTATCTTGGATTGAGGAGGAAAAACAATGGCAATATTTTCCTTTCTGAGTTACAAATATTGGAAGTTAACTCACGGATTCTTCAAGTGAGAATAGAGTTATAGTCAGAGCTAGGCAGCATGGAAACAGGCCATATGGCCCACTGCATCCACACCAGCCAAAGAGGAACCATCTGTATTAATTCCATCTTTCAGCACTTGGATGTCTTTGATGCCTGAATTCAGAGATCTTGCTCTCAATTTCTGGATACAGTAGCAGAGGATGTCCAACGTCAGTGGCATCTTACTTGCTGATGACTTACTCTTAATGGTTTTGTTTATATACTGCCGAAGTTGTATTGAAACATCAGAGAAGCGCACAATAGGACATGGTGAAGAAATATAAATAATCCTAATATTACCCTTATCAGCAAAATGACATGGTTAAGTGGTTTGAAAAAGCTATAAAATGCAATTTTATTTTCATAATCATGTGTGCAAATCTGAAAAGCTACTTACCTTTCCCTTTCTTCACCTGTCTCATCCAGAACCCAAGCAAAGGCAAATGAAGCTTTTCCTGCTTTTTTTGACTCTTGCTGGTATTTATGCATGACACGTTTGTTTACATTTCCCAGAAGATAGAGCAAATGACCCATTAAAGTACTTTTGCCAGCATCCACATGGCCTGAGTTAAAAAATTATTGTACTTGAATTAATAAAGTAAATTTTCAATAAATCACATGTTCAGTACTTCCAAAAGCAAAAATGTACTCACATTTTGCAAATTAAGTAAAAATAAAAGAGGGCCCAACTGGTTGGTGCCACATTTACAAGACTCATCCATGACACTGCATCCATTGTGACTCCTTCCATCTAGCCATGTACCAGATGTCATGCACTCACTCATCCCAGCTCAGATTGCACCATAAATCTGGGATCAAAGCTATACTTTGCTCTTCACATTGTTAATATTGCTCTGTACTGTCTCTCAGAGATGGAAATTGCTGATTTACACAAGACCATTTTGGCTTAATTTCTCTCAGTAAAATACAAAGGACCGAAATCTACAGAATCCCATCTCTCCTACTCCACAGATTAAGCTAAAGAAAATACACGACTTCAGTATCACATTTGACTGCCTAAAAAGGTTATCCTTGGTTTCCTTCCAAATTAGTAAATTCAAATAGATTCTGTAATAAACTATTACAAAAAACACAACCACTACAAACAATGTGATGCGTTATACACAGTGACATTTTTCTTAAATGTAATACATGAAAGGAAGAGATACAAAAATAGTACCTGAAACCATAAGTTTCATTTGAATCAAGAATTTCCATTACCAGCAAAAATAAACTCCTATTTAAACAATAACAGATGTCGCTTTCTTCATACGTGTCTGTAAATTGACTGAAAACGATGTGTATAATGAACAGTTCAGCTATGGAAATCCATTTTCTATTCTCTTCCCATGCTAACATGTTTATTTGCAGAAATCCAACATCCTTTTCACATCAATATTTGCTATTACTGACAACTGTCAACAAAACAATGGAGAAATGGGATGACAGGAAAAGCAAAGCCACTGTTATGACAATAATTTGTATAAATTGAAATCTGTAAATAATGCATCAAGAAATGTGATAGGGGGAGTCACGCGATGGAGTAGTGGCCGGACGGTGAACTCCAGCCCTCTCCAGAAAAGTCGGGAAAAACAAGAGAAAACACAAAGGCACAGAAATAAAAGTTACAGAAAAGTGAGTATAAAGGTGGAAAGAAGATGGCGACAAAAAAAGAAAAGTCGAAAGCAACGGTAAGAAGAGAGGAAGAGAAGACAAAGGAGGAAAAAGGTGAAGGCCTTACCTGTCCGAAGAGGCCCGCTGCGGAGAGAGAAACCCGCTCCCTCAGGTCGGTAAATAATGGACTACAAAAATGGCTCGCAGAGCCGAGCAAAAGTGCGCGATGCGAATGAAAAAAAACACACCGACGGGAGGGGGGACCAGCTGGGGAGTCGATCTCCACAGCCGGCAACGACAGCTGCAGAACACCTGCAGCAAGAAGAGACCACAGAAGACAATAGAAACAAGAAAGAAGAGGAGGAAAGGGCAACAAAGAAACAACAGATGGTCAACCCAGAGGAAGAAGAAGAGGAAGAGTATGGTGAAATAGAAGAAGAAAAGATAGGCAAGGTAAAGGATATACTTGCTCTTATTAAAGGATACATGGAGCCATTTAAAGAATGGCAAACACAGGAATTTAAGGATTTAAGAAAAAGAATAAACAACACAGAGGAGAAAATAATTAAAATGGAGATGACCTTAACAGAAATGGGAAAGAAAATGGACAAGATGGAAGAGCGGGCAGTAGCAGCAGAAATGGAGGTAGAAGACTTAAAAAAGAAATTGGAGAAATCTAATAAAAAAACTAAAGAGACACAAGAACTACTAGCTCAAAAAATAGATACAATGGAAAACCATAACAGAAGAAATAACATAAAGATAGTGGGCCTTAAGGAAGATGAAGAAGGCAAGAATATGAGGGAGTTTATAAAAGAGTGGATCCCTAAGACCCTAGGATGTCCAGAACTACAGCAAGAAATGGAAATAGAAAGGGCACATAGAGTATTGGCCTCTAAACCACAATCACAACAAAAACCAAGATCTATTGTAGTAAAATTCCTAAGATATACTACAAGAGAAAAGGTACTGGAGAAGACAATGGAAAAAGTAAGAGAGGGCAACAAACCACTGGAGTATAAAGGGCAAAAAATCTTCATTTATCCAGATATAAGTTTTGAACTCCTAAAGAAGAGAAAAGAGTTCAATACAGCAAAGGCGATTTTATGGAAGAAAGGGTATAAATTTATACTAAAGCATCCAGCGGTATTGAAAATATTTATTCCAGGACAACAAAACAGACTATTCTCGGATCCAGAAGAAGCACGAAAATTTGCAGAACAATTACAAAAATAGACTGAGGGAGGAAGACGGGTAATGAGAGTTAAAATGATCACGACTGATATGTATGTGGGTAAAGACAAAAATAGACTGAGGGATGAAGACGGGTAATGAGAGTAAAAATGATCACGATTGATATGTATGCAGGTAAAGAGGTATAAGAGTGAATAGAGACAATGAGCATACATGAATGTATCTGTACTTAGAGGAAAATATAGATAGTATAGACAAGAATTAATAAGGGAAGGTAATGGAATAGAGAGAATAAGGAGGGAATTAAAAGAGGGACCTTTGTGACATATGAAAAGTGAAATCTTTTCTGGGGGAGGCGGGGTGGGGGGAAATAGCGGTCACTGCAAAATCAGTTGACGCTTGCGAGTGGATTCGCAAATCCAAATGGAGAGGGGAGATGTGGTTGTCCGACAAGGGATAAAGGACAACTCAGGAGGTGAAGGGGAGATTGGGGATAAATAAGATAGAAATAGGAGAATAAGGAAAATGTTAGATGTTGTAGGAATGTTGTCTTATAAAGAGTTGAAAATAAGAAAACAGAAATGGAAAAGGAGGAAAGGTAATGATGGAAAAACGGAAAGAGAAGATAAACAAAATATAAAAGGGCTACGCTGAACTATATGTCTTTAAATATTAATGGAATACATAACCAAATTAAAAGGAAGAAACTACCAAATTTAAATGAATAAATGTATTCCATTAGAAAAAATAACATATTGGTTAAGAAATAATATTGAAATATTCGAACAAGTATAGGAGCCTTACATTAAATACAATAGCGAAAACCTACCGGGGACAAACATTACCTAAGTTGATGGAAGGAGAAGGAAAGAAAAGAATGGACTCAGTAGAATTTCTGGTGTAATTTTGTTGAATGACAACATTGTCTGACTGGCTTAATGCAACCTAGATTGTATACCTAAAATGGATGAGAGGGGGGGGTGGGGGGGTGGTTTGGGAGGAAAGGGGGGGGGGGGGAGAAAAAGTCACTGTATATGTGTGAAAAGAAATAGTGTATATCATGGCTAATGTGATTTATGGTGTGAAAAATAAAAAAAATTAAAAAACAAAAAAAAAATGTGATAGGGTTGACTCAAGTTTCATTAGTGCTTTAGTGTTAATTGCATTAGTGTTGATTGGAGTGAGCCAGGTACTTCCAAACTAACAACTATATTGAAGTCAGTATTTCTAATCTGGCTGCTTGACAACTTGCCACTGGCTCACTGAAGGCAGACAGTTACCTGTTTGAGCTTTACCCCAGAGTGACAGCTGTGTTTGTTGACATAATCTTATTTTGGTTCCCAGTGTCTTAAAGATATGCGAGAGTTTCAATCAAGCAACCCACTATTCTAAAAATATCAAAGGTAACTGACAGAGCAGAAAAAAATATTTAAACCTCGCCTCTTGGCTCACCAGTTATTTTAATATCAATGTATGAGGTGGCATGCGGAGGAACCCCACTGACATTCCATAAGCCAATTCACAAGTGACTGATGTAGCCAAGATTTCAAAGGGGAATGTTCTGTAAATTACAGTTAGTTTGTATATTAATATCTATTCTTTTAATAATTGTGCTGTTTATAAAATAATTCTTGAATATTATTCTTGTGGGATCATTAGTATTGAGGACACATAAAGGCTGGTAGAATGGTCAGACAATGGCAGTTTTAATAGAGATGTCTAAAGCACTAGATCGTGACAGAAAGTATACAAGGGGAAGTAACCTGCATAACTACAACAAAAGTGTGACAGGATTTACTGGCTCTGCAAGGCTTCATAGACCAAATTACCTCCCATCCAATTATAAATACTAAATATTCCATTTTTAAATTTATGAAAAAGTCTCTTGCTACATCAAAAGCTGAAAAACAATCTATTTAGTTATTTATAAAGGTACTGAATGCATAAAAGTGCATTCCAGTTTGTAATAAAGATTCTAACAATTATTGTATACAACCGCAAGGTCAATTATTCCTCACCAATGACAACAAGATTGAGCAGCTGTTTTCCTCCTTGCCTCTTTTCGAGTTCGACTTTCACATCAAGCTGCTGTCTGGTTTTGGAAGAGACTTTATTAGGAGTTTGAACCACTGTTGCTTCTTCAGTTAATGAGGGAACAGGACCTGCAAAATTTGGCTTGGGAGAAGCCTCCAGTACCATAGATGGAAAAACCTCATTAGGCATTGCACCCTTTCGGAGCTGGTTATTCTCAGTGTTGGCTCTGTAACTAAAATAAACAGCGTTAGTACCATATATTCAAATTTCTAATTCTACAAAACATTCAAAACATTAAGCCATGGTTTGATTTATCCAATAGTAAATGAACAAAATTTTCATCGTCTGCAAATTCAACAGTTGATGAGGAAATAAATAAAATTACAAAGGACTGCAAACTTGTGATTTTAGTCAATTTATATCCACATTATGTAATTCTGCAAATGAATCCATGTACGTGATGCTGCAAAGAGGAGGACAGAGAGAAGGCAGGGGGTAAAAAAGCAGCTTCATCATTAAAACCTTCAAGCTGGACATAGCTAAGTTCCTGAATCATAAGGTTTTATCCTGTCCTTCTGCACCAACCACATTCAGAAATTTTGACTACATGTGCAATCATGTGTCATCACATTCAACAGTAAAAAAAAATATTAAGACATGAACATGCCATTCTTTCCCTCTCTGGAATAAATGAATTAGGCTAGATTTAGGAAAATATATGCCAACATTTAATGTTTTTGAAGATGCCAAGACATTAGATAAAGCCTGTCTATTCTCCAAAATGGACAGTTCAGATGCTACAGCACTTATTTCAGATAAAATAGTCTGTTTTCCCAAAATCTGGCCAATAGTCCAGGAACTAATATCAGTAGATTGCTATTTGTGAAGATTTGAAATGTACAAAATGGCTTTTTGTTCTGTCAGAAAATCTCTAAGATTTAGATCAAATTGGCTGTGCATATCCTGCTTTACATTGATGACAACTGTCAGAGTATTTAGAGGTAGTTTGGGAGGAATTGTTAGAGCAGCTTGCACACACACACATTTTAAAACATAGAATATTGGCAGACTTGTCGCAGGAGGCAACAAAGTATCGACAGCAGCTTGCATGTGATCTTTGCAGGTAGAGTTTTGCTCTTATAAGACACTTTCAGGTGGCCAATTGCCCCGTATGTTTAGGCAATATGTGGCTGTGGGGAGGCCACGTGAATGTGCAGGAGGTGCCCTTGAGGCGAGCTACGTAACCCTCCTCCAAGAGGAATAATCAGTGGCTCCTCCAGCCACCTGAATGCAGCTGGCTGAAAGCGGCTGTCAAAGGGGCAGGCTGCTGACATGGTAGTGACGTCGTCAGCCTGAGATGCCTGGCGCCTATCTTGAAGCACATTGTGCAGGCAGGCTAGCACAGATTCAGTTGCTTTGTTTCAGCAGGAAAACAGTGCATCTGAACAATGGCTCCAAAAAAGGTTTGTAACTGGTCTGATGAAGAGGTAAGACTGCTTCTAGACCATCTGACTCAGGAATCCCAGGAAAGGGAGCTCACTAGGTGTGATAGTACAGATCTATCACCAATGTATATAGTGTATATAGTTACAGTATCTAGACTGTGTTTAAAGGGTTGTGTCCCTAGCCAGGTCGGATCATTCCGGACTGGTCGCCCACCTGTGAAGAGCTCCTGTCTTTTGCTAATAAAAGCCTTGGTTTGGATCAACAAGTCTTTGATTCTTTCGACGAGCTCTACACTGGGACAGTTAGGGATGGTCCCACATTTGAGCGGCTGTCTGGAGTGCTCGCAGCACAAGGGCACAAGCGCAGTAAAAACCGGGTGGTCATGAAGCTGAAGAGCATGAGGAAGAAATTCCACGCAGTCCTGAACCACAACAGGAGAAGCGGCAATGGGCGCAAGGAGTGGCAGTACTTCGACCAGTGCCACACTCTCTGGAGGGCCAGCTGCTCAGCTACTCCCTCGAATGTAGCCAGCCCTCTGGAGAGCCCTAATAATTCCCCAGAGCTCAAACCTGAGGGATCTCAGTGTTCACCCAGCGGCAATGGAGGAGACATGCCGGTCCAGGAGGAGGAGGCCATTGCTGAGGACCTGGCAGCCACGGATTTGGATGCCCTCGAGAGAGGAAATGCAGAGGCCACTGTCCCTGGAAGTGGCGAGGTGGCACTCTCAACAGAGAACACAGGTACAGTAGCATTGAGGTGGTTTATGGAGAAGCACCTAAGTCCAATGCTGTTGCACTTTTCCTGTTTCCACCCACAGCCTCTGGTCCCAGACACAAGTGCCAACGACTGACCAAGGGTCAGGTTCTCGCGAAAGAGCTGCAGGCGATGATGTTGGCACTTGACAGGGAGGACAGTGAGAGAAAGACCACCAGCGTGCAGAGGAGGCGCTGGATCACGAGAGAGTCATACTCGCCGATCTGAGGGAGGACGAGTGGAGAAGCATGCCCAGTCGATGTCTGAGTTTGCAGCTTCCCTGCGGGGAATAAGCACTGCAATAGACAGGCAGTCAATCATCTTCAACAGATTGGTCAAGCAAATGGAGGCCTCCCCATCCCCATAGTCATATGGTCAGCCTCATCCCATGTACCTGGCCCCTCCATCCAGCATGCCATTCCATACCACACCAGTGCATCACAGTAGTGGACACCTTGGCGTGACTGAGATGCTGGGGTCCAGGACAGGTTACTCATTCCCCCCACCAATGCTGGAATGAGGTTTGTGTCGGACTGCTAACTCACTGTTCACTTTTGTTGTTCATGAAGCTCCTCATAAGTTCAATGTTCTGTACAACACTTTAAGGATGTGAGATGCTCTGGTGCTGGATGGTTATGTTTGTTGTGTTTACTATTTTACTGTTTGTTTTGCGGTGTTCAAGTGTGGAGTGGATTTGCACAGTTATTTGTCCGTTCCATGGTTTACTTCAAGTTTAAGAATGATGTGAAATGTTAACGTTGCGATATCTACTTCAGATATTTATGAAGCAGTGTGAGTTCTCAAAGAATGTCTTATGAAATTTTATTAAATTTTTGACAAGCACACAAGTCACATGTTTCATTTATATCCAACCATTCATTCGTGAGAGCACACAACATGCCAGGCAGCAGTCTCATGTCACCGCACTGGGTGGGGAGGATGGAGGGGGGAACAAGTTGTGGAAAATGGGGAGCTGGGTAGCAGGGACATACCCTTAAAGGATGGACATAATCACAGAAAGGATGGTCTGGTGCCCACGGGCCTGCTGATCAGGACAATCTGCGCTATTGGGGCAGGACCATCTGCTTCAATCAATGTTCACTCTGAAGGGAAGTCTTCCTTGTTAATCTCACATATATTGTGCAGTACACAGCAGGCAAACACAACATTTGGGACTAAGGCGGTAGAGATATCTAAACGCTTAAGACAGGCACCGCCAGTGGCCTTTTAGACGGTCAAATGCATGTTCCACCACTATCCTTGTTGAATTAAGGGCCTTGTTAAATCTTCGCTGATCTGGATCCAGTACTCGGTGCTGTGTGAACCCCTTCATCAGCCAGCTTCGTAGGGGGTAAGCCACATCACCCACAAGATGCGCTGGAACCTCCACTCCCTCAATATCTTTGGACATCTGCAGGCACAACAATGCAGAAATGTAGTTAATTCAAGCACCTGAACATTGATACAGCATAACATATTGAAACACGGAGCTTTGAAGGGTGAACACTCACGTCACGTGGGAAGAGGTATCCGCCCTGGTCCTCTGCTTTTTTATACAGAGGAGAGTTGGCAAGCACTCGGGCATCATGCATGCGGCCCGACCACCACACAAACACATCTGAGAAGCTGTAACATAAATGGAAATCACAATGGAAATCACACAGTGAAGTTATAGTCATTTGAAATGTGATGTGATAAAGATCAATAGAGGCTTAACTCACCAAAATCTGTGGTCAACCACCGCTTGCAGAATGCCACCCTTTGTGATTGTAGTAGGCTGCAGCATCTACACTGGGTGTGATAATGGGAATGTGTGACCCATCAATGGCACCAGCACACATTGGGTATCCCCTTTGCACAAAGCTATCAATGGTCTCCTGGAGACGTGTTCCACTTGGCAGGGAGATGAAATGTTTACCGAGGAACTTTCTCATAGTGGTAGTCACCTCTTGCCCCACCACGCACAAGGTGCAGATGCCTATTCCAAAGATGGTACTGATGGATCAATACTCATAAGGGGTGGCATACCACCACAAGGCCACAGCTAATTGAAGTCCAGGTTCCATTGGTTGCTGCAAGTCTGGTCTATGCACCTTCAGGTGAGGTTCTATGAGTTCCAGCATGAAGTGAAAGATGCCACGTGACATACAAAAGTGTCTGCTCCACTCAGCATCATCAAATTTGGTGAGGACATTACTCTAGAACTCAGCACCTTGGGGTCGGTTAAACCACCAGAGAGACCGATGTGTCACCATAGCTAATTGACTGACCAGCAGAATTTGCCTTCGTCTGCGAAGCTTACGCTCCACGCGCCTTTCAACCGCTAACTGCTGTTTTCTTGCCCTCAACCTTTGCAGGAACCTTATCCTGATTCCACCTATGCGATTTTCAGATCTCAAGGACGATTGAAGAGCTTCAACAGCACAAATAACCGTACCAAGGATCTGCCGTATCTCATTCTGAACATTCAGAAACGCTGAAACAATCATCATTATGTCCCCTACCTGCACAGGGTCTGCCATTGACCAGTGTTCCTTCTTGTCGCACTCAAAATGACATTACATCAGTGGGCAGGAGCCGGAGAGTGCTCAGAGTCGCATCTAGTGCAGCTGTGTCCTTCAGGTGGCCAACGTGGCACTTTAAATGCTGCCACCTGAAGGCAATTTAAAGGGCCGCTTTGCTTCTTCAGGTGCATTCTTAGTGTAGAATGCACCTGAAAAAGCCTAAAGAGGGAGGGTGTGAAACAGAGTGGAGAGACACAGAAATCAGTTCCAGAAGGACAAAGCTGGCAAACTTTGGAAGGCTGCCTGGTCAAAGGAGAAAATGGCAGTGTGAAAGGTGACCTGAAAGAAAGAGGATCATTTGGAGAACCCTGAAGAGGGCAAGTTTCGTCAGCAAGACTGACTGAGAAGGAATCAGTTGCAGATGTTCTGTGAAAGGAATCTCTCTCTGAAAGCCAACAAGAACCCTCCTGAGTGGTAACCATTTGCCTGTTAAGCACCAAAGACTGGTGAACTTTGTTAATGCTAACTTCTGTGCACAGTACAAGAATTGCCTGCAACCAGTGAGATTGGACTGTGATCTAAAGAACTTTTCTAATCTTAAATATATATTACACACCTGTGCTTAGTATTAGAGGGGGGATTAAGTAGTTAGGAAGGTTAAGTAATAAGTTAAAGTTCAACTCTGTTTTCTTGTTCAAATATAATTAAAAACTACTTTTGTTTAAATAACCCTGTGTCGTGGTGCATATCTATTGCTGTTGGTTTTTGGGGTCCTCTGGACTCCATAACACAACACTTTAGAAGTATTCCGTTGCCTGTCAAATGCTTTGGGATTTTTCGAGGTCATAAAATCTCTACATAAATGCATGTTGTTCTTTCTTGGGAAATATTGGAGTGCACATTTCACAAGACCTCTCCTGGAGGCAGCACATCAAAGCAACAGTAAAAGCTGCACATCAATGCCTCTAGTTTCTAAGAAGTCTGAGGAGATTTTTAGAATATTCCATCGAATTTCCTCCGGAGCACTATGGAAAGAATACCGACTGGCTGGACCACAGTCTGGTTTGGTAATTTGATTGCCCACGAATGCAGAAAGTAGAAAACATAACCAGGTCAATCACAGTCTCTGACCTCCCATCCATTAAAAATATCTATGTGATGTGTTGCGTCAAGAATGGACCCCCATCACCCTGGCAACATTTTTTTCTCACTAGGCAGAAGGTAGAGAAACCTGAAGGCCAACACCTTTAGGTACAAGAACAGTTTCTCTCCAACAACTATCAGGCTCTTGAACCTTTCCTTGTTACACAAATCATGGACTGCTCTGACATGACGAAAGGACTGTCTGCATTATTGCAAGATCACTATTTTTTTGCATTAGGATAACTGATTATCTAACTGTTGTATTTATTGTCTTTTTAATTCTGTTATGTATACTATTGTAGTCTTTTTTTAAATGAAGTACCTGTTCAGTTACAGTAAGAATTTCAAACCTCATATACATTGTACATAACAAACTCATTATCATTCTTAATAATTTGGAGTGCCCAATTAGGATTTTTCTTTACACTTGTAAAATTTTCCAGTCTAAAACTTTATGATAACATAAACAATAGTGTAAATTACAGTACAACTCATTATCCAAAATCTGTAATCCAAATTTTGTCCAGCTCCAAAAAAATTTTCAGATAATTGAGGATTTCTTACTTATCCAAAAAATTTCAAAGCCGAAATGATGTAATTTTGCCTCCAAAATTTTTTGGATAAATGAGGATATCCAAAACCATCAGAAATCCTCAATTATCAAAAAAAAAATTCAGAGCCAAACCAATGTCACAGGTTGAAACCAACTTTGAATTTTGGGAAAACCTCAAGTAGAATTTTGAGTTTTTGGCGTTGGATTTATCTTACTTTGTTCAGGTTGTCTTTTTGGTGAGAATTAACATTATTTCTTGCTTAAAAAGCCTTCCCTTGTTATTTAAACACCGTTTGTTACAAGTAATTTGCTACTGCTACTGGGCTGTTTTTAAAAAATGATCAGTTATCCGAAAATATTGTTTATCCAAAATAGGCCTGGTCCCGACCATTTTGGAAAATCAGATTTGTACTGTATTTAATGTTTTTTGTTAAATTTAGACAGACAGAATGGTGATAGGCCCTTCCAGTCTATGAGCTCATTCCAACCAAATAACCCAATTAACTAGCAGAGACCCTGACCACCTATCTGCAGGAGGTTCCAACACTTTGGCCGCCGACTCTCACCTGAGCCCCAGCCCCCCTCAGGCTGCAGCTTCCCATAATGACTTCTACCATATGGCTCCCAACATAGACACCTACTGTGGTCCTGACCTCACTGCTGGATCCCACATGCTCTTCCCTCCTACTACTCACTCTTCCCTATCCCCCAAAAACTCTCCCTTCTCTACCCCTTCTCCCCCTCTGAGCTCCTTCTTCCCACCCAATCCTCAGACCCTCTCATCTCCACCCTTTCTCTCGAATGATCCCCTACCCTCCTCCTCACCTCTCCCACCCCCAACTCCCCCTAACCTCCTCGACCCTCACAACTCCCCAACCTTCCACCTTCCTTCTCTACCCTTTGACCTCGCTAACCCTCCACCTCCTCCCAACACCCTCCACCACACCAATTCCCACTCTGACCCCTGCTTAGTTTTTACCATTCCCTCTGACTTTCCCACTCGGTAGACAGAGTGCTCAGTCCTCAGTAGAGACCCTCTCTGCCCACACCTTGAGTTCCACACACGCCACTCTGCCTCCATCTTTGGGCCTATTTCCATGATTGTGACTCTCCATTATCCACCCAAGACCTTTTCTCCTGTCTTAAGCCTTCTTCCTCCACTTAGACACTTTGTCCTGGCCAGTTGCCCATTCTGGATATATTTTATCTCTAAATGCCACCAAGACATCAACCATCTCATCCTCAACACTTCCCTCTCTTACTCTAATCTTACCTCCTCCAAACGCTCTGCCCTCCATTCTCTCTGCAACAATCCCAACCTCACCATCACACCCACAGACAAAAGTGGTGCTGTTGTGGTATGGTGCAAAGACCCCTACCTTGCTGATGCCAGTTGACAGCTCTCAGCCACCTCCTTCCACTTACCTCTTTCACAGAACCCCAGCACCGATCGTCAAGCCACCATCTCCAACACCATCACCAATCTCATCACTTCTGGTTACCTCATTCCCATGGCCTCCAACCTCATTGTCTCCCATCCCTCCACTGCTCGTTTCTACTTTTACCAAAGGTACACAAATCTAACCATCTGGGTAGACCTATTGCTTCCACTTGCTCTTTCCCCACTGAACTAGTTTTGTCTTACCTTGACTATCTTTTCTCCCCAGTCCATTCCTTCCCCCTTCTTTATCCACAATACCTCACATAACTTCAGATTCCCTGAACTGGTCCATTTCATTTTCACGATGGATGTCCATTCCCTTTACACCTACATTCCCCATACAGAAAGTCTTAAAGCATTCGCCTCTTTCTGGACTAGAGAGTTAACCAGTCAACCTCCAGCACCACCCTCCTCCACCAGTCAGAACTTGTCCTCACTCTAAACAACTTCTCCTTTGGCTCATCTCACTTCCTCCAAATCAAAAAAGTAGCCATGGGCACCCTCATGGCTCCCAGCTACACCTGCTTGTGTGGGCTTTGTGGAGCAATCCATGTAGTAAGCCTACTCAGGCAAGGCCCCTAAACTCTTCCTCCATTATATTGATGTCTATATCGGGACGGTCTCATGCACAAGCGATAAGCTTGTTAACTTCATTCGCTGCCAACCTCTACCCCGATCTCAAACTCACCTGGTCCATCTGCGACAACACTCTCCTTTTCTGGATCTTTCTGTCTCCATCTCAGGAGACAAGCTTTCCACTGATATATTTTATAAACCCATTAACTCCCACAATTGCCTCAACTACCCTTCCTCACACCCTGTTCCCGTCAAGGATTCTATCTCCTTCTCGCAATTTCTTCATCTCCGCCGTATCTGTTCCCAAGATGAGGTCTTCCAGTCCAGATCTTCTGAAATGTCTGGCTTCTTCCGCAAACATGACTTCACCTCCATTACTATCTACTCAACCCTCACCCACATCTCCCCTATTTCCCACTCATCTGCCCTGGCGCCCTCTAAACCCCCCCCCCACCCAACATGCAACAAACACAGGATTCCCCTTGTCCTTACCTACCATCTCACCAACCTCCGCATCCAATACATCATCCTCCAGAATTTCCAGCACTTACAATAGGATTCCTTTACATCACACGTCTTTCCCTCTCTGCCTTCCTTGTGGACTGCTGTCTCCATGACTCCTTCGAACACTCATCCCTCCCTACCAATCACCCTCTTCCACTCCGGCACCTTCCCCTGTGGCTGCAGGAGATGCCACATTTCCTCCCACACCTCATCCCTCCCTACCAATCACCCCGGCACCTTCCCCTGTGGCTGCAGGAGATGCCACATTTCCTCCCACACCTCATCCCTCACCACAGTCTGGGGCCCCCAAATAAGCCTTTCAAGTGCAGCAACACTTCACTTGTGTATCCACAGGATTGATTTACTGCATCCGGTCTTCCCTTTGTAGCCTTCTCTACATCGGAGAGACTAGGTGCAGACTGAGAGATCATTTTGCTGAGCACTTTCGCTCTGACAGGGACCTCCCAGTGGCTAATCATTTCAGTTCTGCATCCCACTCTTATACACATATGTCTATCCATGGCCTTGTGCTATTCCACCAAAGCCAACCGTAAATTGGAGGAATGACACCTGATTTTCCAATAAGGCACTTTCCAGCCAAATGTCATTAACATTGACTTTTCCAGTTTATGCTAATCTGCTCTTCCTTCCGTTTCTCCCCCCACACTTCCCCTGGGTCTTCTTTCCCTCAGCTCTCCACCCCTTCCCTCTCTATTCACCAAGCCATCCCTCCTCCCTTTGCTTTCTGCTGTGCACTCCCTCCCTTCTTCACCTATTACCTTCTGCCTTTGCGACCATGCACCTCCCCCACTTACTTGTTTATTCAGAGGCCTCCCAATATTTTTCCATAGCTTGATGAAGGGTTCAAGCCTCAAATGTCAGTTATGTATTTTTATCTTTGCTATATAAAAGACGCTGTTTGATCTGCTGAGTTTCTCTGCATTGTATTTTTACTGGAGCGGTTGGAGGAAACCCACACAAACATAGGGAGAACGTACAAACTCCTTATTGACAGTGCTGGATTCCAACCCAGATTATTGGCATTGTAACAGCATTGCCCTAACCACTATGCTATCCATGCCACCAATAGAAAATGTATTCATGCAAAGATGTTCAAACTGACAGCTTTTAACTTCATTGAATCCAAACTTTATTATCCTCCATTCCCCTCCAAACTGTACAATTTGAAGTGCCAGCACTCAAATGGACTTCTTCAGTTTCAATGAAATCTATGACCTCAAATATAACCTCATGTCCTAGACTGCTTTGCCCTGGTGCTCAGGATCATGATCATTCCGAAATTCTAACTCTCAGAATCATTTCAGGCTGCTGCTCTTTGCCATCTCATTTTACTATAGTACTAGGCAGGTCACTCAACATCCACTCACAAGGAAGAAAACATTCACCTTTTTTCCACACCCAATCACAGGTGCAGGCAGTCAAAACAAGCATCTGCCTGCATTGCTAGAGTGGGAGACAAAGTGCAGTCATTCAGAGACCAAGAAACACCCTCGACAATCTCATTCCAGAGGATCCTTTACATCCTCTTCTCAACTTCAAGCACAAAGATGTAAGGTGTTGTTCTTCACACAACTATTCAATTTCTTTTGATATTTTGGGAGCTTCTGTGGCGGCGCACATCTCTTGTAGCAAACCGGCCCCATTTGTACCGCCACGCTGGGGCGGGCAGCTGCAGAAGATGGCGCTGTTGGGACCTGCTCATTGCCTCGTGGCTTAGGCTACAGCTCGCACCCCAGGGCACGTGATGATGTCACAACTGTGCGGGTCGCAACCCCTGTTGGGTTTAAAAGGGCGCACGCGAAATTCAAATAAACAGTTGTACTGGAAAGCCCACCGAGTTCAGTGGTGTGCTTTCTGTGTTGTAGCAGCCGCTACACTTTCTCACTATTACCCCATCATCACCCTCCTATTAGAGCTTAATTCATTAAGGACACTCTTCTGTAACTGGAGTGTGTTGCTTGTTTTGCAACATCTCTCTTTAGAATTTGGCTGCAAAGATTATTCCTGCTGGGCAACAAGCTGAGAACTCATCAATAGGGCATACCATGCTGAAACAAGCATTTTACAGAGCATGCTGTTCTGTGAATGTTAGAGTGTAAGTT
Organism: Narcine bancroftii; assembly: GCF_036971445.1. Classification (NCBI taxonomy): domain Eukaryota; kingdom Metazoa; phylum Chordata; class Chondrichthyes; order Torpediniformes; family Narcinidae; genus Narcine; species Narcine bancroftii. Next base: position 204,195,369 of record NC_091474.1, on the reverse strand, counting down.
CTAACCCTTTTGCAACTTTTAGAGACAGTATTAGGAATGTGCATACCTGTAAAATCTGTTATAACACTAAATGTATGGTCAATTTCTGGATCATTATGCCATTTATTCTTTAAATAGCTTTCATATACCAGCATTTATTGCTGTTTAAAATCACTTTCTGCAATTGCAAAAAATACTATAAAAGGGCAACCTGCACCCTAGGTGTGAATAGTCGACACATCAAAATGCTGGAGAAACTTGTATGGTCTTTTCAGCATCTATAGGAGACAAAGATATATTGCTGGCATTTCATCATGGGTAACCCTTCATTCATTTTACTGCCAACTTCCACCCCGAACACAAATTCACTTTGTCTATCTCCAGCAACACTCTCCCTTTCCTCCATCTCAGGAGGAAATCTCTCAACGGATATCTATAAACCCATCAACTCCTAAAGCCACCTCGACAACACCTCTTCCTAATCTATCCTCTGTAAGCATTCCATTCCATTCTCTCAATTCTTCCGTCTCTGTTGCATCTGCTCTCAGGATGAGGACTTCCTTGCCAGATCATCAGAGATATCTTCAAACAATGTGGTTTTCCCCCTACCACCATAAACATGGCACTCACCCACATATCCTCCATTACCCACACATCTGCCCTGGCCCCCTCCGCCCCCACATGTAATGACAGGATTCTCTTTGTCCTCACCACCTCACGAGCCTCTGCTTCCAATGCAATCCTGCTCCCCCATTTCACCACCTACTATGTGGCCCCACCACTAGACATATTTCCCCTCTCCTTCTGCAGGGACTGCTCCCTCTGTAAAACCCTTGGCCACTCCTCCCTTCCATCATTAGTCCCCTTGGGACCTACCCATGTGACTGCAAGAGTCTGACTGTAAGAGGCACTTAGGCAATTCTTGCTGGTGGCGAATCTGTCTGCCTTGCAGCAGGCAAAAGGAAATTTCATGTAATATGACACTATTATGACAATAGCCCCGAACAGTCTTTCCAAGTGAAGCAACATAGAACACTGGAGCACAGAAAATAGGCCATTCAGCCCTTCTAGTCTGTGCTGAAACATTCTGCTAATTCCACTGACCTGCACCCATTCCATAAACCTCCAGACCTCTCCCATCCACGTATCTATCCAATTTATTCTTAAAACTTAAATGTGAGCCCACATTTACCACATCAGATGGCAGCTCATTCCACCCTCCCACCATTCTCTGAGTGAAGAAGTTCCTATTAATGTTCCTTCTAAACCTTTCTCCTTTCACCCTAAAGCCATGGCTTCTTGTATTTCCCTGTCCTGTGGAAAAATCCTACTCGCATTTACTCTCTCTATATACCTCACAAATTTTGTAGACTTCTATCAAATCTCCCCTCATTCTTTGATGCTCCAATGGATAAAGTCCTAATCTTTTACTGTTACGCAACTCCTGTAGACCCAGCAACATCCTAGTAAATCCTTTACCTCACCTAACGTACCAACTCCTTCATTCGATACTTTGATTTATGAAGGCCAAGATGTTAAAAGCTTTCTTTACAACCCTCTCTACATTCCACTTGTGTATTTGCTGGGGACATCTACTGCATCCAGTGATCCCGCTGTGGTCTTCTCTATATCGGAGAGGCTGGAGACAGACTGGGAGATCGTTTTGTTGAGCACCCTGGCTGTCTGCTGCAATAGCGTGGATCTCCCAGCAGCCACCCATTTCAATTCACCATCCCATTCCCTTGAAGACATGTCTGCCCATGGTCTCATGCACTACAAGACTGAGACCAACTACAAATTGGAGGAACAACACCACATCTACTGAATGGGCACCCTCTAACCGGATGGCATTAATATCAACTTTTCTGGCTATTGTTAACACCCCTCTCCCACCCTTTTCTTCCCTCATCGTCTCTCCTTTTCCGGTCTCCTTTCGTGCAGACATGATAAATTCTCACCTAATCCCTTATCATATCCAATTAAAACCTTTTGTTGGTCTGGATTCCTCCCCCCTTGTTTGAATTCTGAGACTTTCTGATATATCCTTCTCCGTCCTTTTCTGATTTTCCGAGAAGGGCTGAAACGTCGGCAATATCTCTGTCTCCTATAGATGCTGAAAAGACCAGATGAGTTCCTCCTACATTTCAGTGTGTTTACTACAGTCACAGCATCGGCAGCCTATTGCGTTTCCCCCAGGTGTGAATGCCCTTGGCATTCCAATTTATGCTTTTAATACAAAAACTTCAGTAATTATCAAATTAAATCCTCCAAGTAGGAGGATTATGATAAAAGACAACAGTATTTAAATATTACTCACAACTCAATCTATACACTTCACTTCAAAAGAACTTAACTGATTAGCAAAATTGGTCCCTTGTTTGGCCATGCAGCCGACACATAACATACCTTAAAAACCGAAATAAGTCTTGCAGACATGAAAATACCGTATATTTTGGCATTAAAGTCGACAGCAGATAGGTCAACCCTCCTTTGCTTTAAGCTTCATTTTAATGTTTTATTGTATATCCAGCGTACAAGTCGACGCTCATTTTCTAGCCGTCCGGGCCTCCCAGCAATAACCTGAAATTTTTTGAAAACATCCCAATTGCAAAGTTACAAAGAAGTAAAAAACCTCAGCCTACCAGGCAAGAGCAGGAACCTCGGCCTATGTGGCAGGATTAGCGACCTTGTTCTCTGGAGCAGGAGCAGCGATCTGTTCTCCTGCCAGGAGCAGGAACATCCTACAGGAGCGAGAACCTCCTGTTGGGAGAATGAGGTCATCGCTCCTGCTCCAGAGAACAAGGTTGCCACTTCTGCCACGTGGTAAAAGCGGCAACCTTGTTCTCCGGAGCAGGAGAAGCAACCTCATCCTACATGGCAGGAGTGGCAACCTCAGCTTACTGGGCAGGAACAGTGACCTTAGGCTCCCAGGTAGGAGCAGGGACCTCGGGCTCTATAATTGTAAAATGACTGGGTTATGGCCCGGCAGTGGGGAGGTGTCGGGGAGATGCTTCTGGTTGACTAATATGCCAAAATGGCGATTCCAGGGTTGGCTCATATGCTGAATCAGCATCAGTTTTTGACCTGAATTTAAGGTAGCTAAAATATATCTGGCACAAAAGTTTTTTTTTAGTGATTTTTGAGGGTTTTACGACTACTCATACGCCAAAATATATGGTATATCATTTTGTATCACAACAAACTTTAATGACAATATAAATAAGTTGCACAAACATATTGAATCTCTAGTGTATTTCATCTACCACACTCATCCCTACCAATGGCCGTTGATTGAGTACTTCTCTCATCAGCATCTGAGTTACATTTTTATATGCAGAAAGATTGAGTATTTTCTGTCATTTAAGGTCAGAAAACATACATTTTTATACACTTGTCTGCTTCCATACATATCCCTTCCCACACCATTTTAGCAAACACAAAAGTGAAATATTTCAGCAAGACAGCTTGAATTTATCTCTAATCAAGGTCATTACTAGGTATCTCAGAATTATATCACTGTGTTATACTTCCTATGATATCCATGTCAAAAATGTTCAATTCTTTTAAAGAAAAAAATCATGTTTTATCTGTACAGGTACTGACAAGAGCAGCAAAATAGCACATTTAAACAGTACGAGGGAAAATAAAGAAAGGTACCTTGGTATATTAAACCCTGTTATTTGCTTTCCAGATACTGTCATTTTTGCTACTTTGGGTACGAGGTCAGTATCAACTCTAGTTGGTTGCTCCCTCACTTTGCCTAAGGAACAAATACATTAAAATCAGATAGAAGAGTAATAAACTTAAACATAACAAGACAGCATCATGGGTTCTATTTTTGCTGTAGCTAATAAAAAAAATGACAAAATAATTTTGGAATCTGAGTACTTGCAAAGCAATGTCACTTGAAGGAGCTACATCGCACCTTATCAGAAGTTATTGATTTGAAATATGAACTCTTTCACCAGATGTTACTTGATCAGCTAAGTATTTCTTGCATTTTGTGTTTTCAAATCACAAAATACCTGGCTTTTTGAAACAGTATTTTACAAGTTGGTATCAAACAATTTTGATGTGGGAATGCTCCTTCTTCTGGTTGTAATCTTCCACCAATCCCTTGATAAACAGCTATTTGTGCAGGGAAGTTGCTGATAAGAGTTTCAATTCTTCAGCTAGCCATTGTGAACCAAGTCTGCTTGTCTCATACAATTTACTCTACAACTCACCCCTGATTTGCCTTATCCAAAATTCTACCTCAAACTTCCATTCTCTCCTTTAACTCCTTAAAGCCTAGATTTTTGAACATTTCTTTATCTTTGTTGCTCAGTTTCATATTTTGGCTGAAATTGAACCTGTTTTACTTAAGTTCTACCATATTAGATTGTGCTTTTAGTAAACAAGCTATAATGATCATCTCCTTCAGCCCATTGTTAAAACTTAAAATATACCAAGCAAGTTCCTAGAGAACTATAAACATTAACTTTAGCAGACTACTCGTCTTACTTAATGTTTTAGTATAGCAATGGAAAATATTCAGATGGGTAAAGATTCAGATAATTTTTTTGAAACCATTTCAAGTATTAGTTCACTACAGTTGAAGTCTACAATTCTAATTCTATGAGGGAAATGTGGGATTTTGTTCTTTACAGACACTGACATGACTAATATTACCTGCATATTTGACCAGATGCAGGTATACACACACTTATTACAATACATGATCATTTATTATCTCCTACAGCCACTATTTTTCAATAATCCTCCAATATAACATCTTATTCACAACTTATTTCTCCTTGTCATGCTAATAGATAGTGGAATTTAAACTGGGCATTATGGATGAGGACATATCCTCTCTAATGAATCAGGTCTAAACCGGCTTCCTTCTGTGCAGAATTTTTCTAATATCTTAAATTTTGTTGCAGTTAAATTAAATGACCGACACATGTCTCAATTTCTTTTAGTTTCTAAATATCTTCATATTCCTGAACACTAAAGGAAGTTTCCAAAAAATGTTTTATTGTTAAATATCAATTCATTCAAATGGAGAATAATTTTACTGAAAGTTGAACATTAAAGAATAAAGTCAAAGCTATTAACTTCCAAAATAATTCATCTTCCTTGATAGTCTATCCAAGTTACTATCAAAAATACTGGAAATGTGGTTCAAAAATCTTTGCATTATAAAAATTATCAGCTTGTAGCAGCTCACTGAAGTCTTAGGCACACTGCAGGAGTGACTTAGAAAATTGGCCAAAGTTTCCACATCAAGCCATGGAACAACGACACCCTTCATCCTGAAGGGATTCCAGGTCTGAGAGTTTGTGTTTGTGCATAGAGGTGCACACAGACCACCCGTATGAGAGCCCCTTCAGAGTGCTAAGAAGCAATCATACAACTTGTGTACGGACACATTTACATTCGTAAATGTCCAGAGACATTTACGACTGACCGACTAAAGCCCATTCATTTCGACCTTGATCGGCCCTTACCACGACCCCAATGCGAAGGCATGAATGACCACCTAAGAGTGGTGGGTGGACAGTAATAGCACCAGAGATTTAGCCTCCTATTGCCGGTTCTTGTAGGGGAGAGGGACAAGTAGTGACACACCAAAGGCTTAATTGAACTGGCTCTGGAGGTTTCACATGACATAATGACATCACAATGTGGTGACATAATTCGGAACATGCGGGGTTTTAAAAGCTACGTGTAACTGTTTGAGTAAATAACGTTTACTGAACTTCAACTAGGCTATGATCATTTTCGCGTTCTTCATTTTGCTCCGTGACACAGTTGCTACAAGCCCATATTTTATGGAATTTCAAAAGCCCTTAAATTCAATTTATGCAACAGGTATGTACAATAAGTCACATTTGATTAGGCTTTGTGTATAAAGTATTAATATTTAGCATAGATCAGTCTGGATGGTAAAGGACTAATTTAAATTCAAAGCTGATGAAATGCAAAGATCATCTGTTTGTTGCCTCAATTATCCAACAAGAAACGTGTTGGACATTCATAATCCCATGCCAAGTTTGGCAATATTATACAAAAGTAACAGAAAAATCACAGGTAAAATATTACAGTGCAAGAATTAACAAAGTGCAATCCTATTCTTGAGTTTTAATCTACATTCATGGTTCTCAACCTTTTTCTTTCCACTCATATATCACTTTAAGTAATCCCTGCCATTGATTAGTAAGGGGTTGCTTAAGGTGGTATGTTAGTGCGAAGGGAAGGTTGACGATCACTGCTCTAGACCTAATTATAACTGAAATAGTTTGCTTGAGAAAATTTGTCATTGGCCCATTTCCTTTGGAGTTATGAAACTGTGCACATAACGAGTCAATTAGGTACGATTAAAACTTTTTCTTTCCACCTACCACCTTAAGCAATCCCTTACTAATCAATGGCATAGGGATTACTTAAAGTGGTATATGAGTTGAGAACCACCAATCTACATTATCAGATCATGCAAAATTGCTCTTAACACTTGCACTCCAAAATTAAGAAATATCTCAATCCTGAGTAAAAATATACTTAACGGTAGGTTCTTACTAAACATTATCACATACATCTTCCATGAGAAATCCTATAGATCTCCAGTGAATAAATACATATTTTTTTTTCTTTGGCTTGGCTTCGCGGACGAAGATTTATGGAGGGGTAATGTCCACGTCAGCTGCAGGCTCGTTTGTGGCTGACAAGTCCGATGCGAGACAGGCAGACACGGTTGCAGCGGGTGCAAGGGAAAATTGGTTGGTTGGGGTTGGTTTTTCCTTTGTCTTTTGTCAGTGAGGTGGGCTCTGCGGTCTTCTTCAAAGGAGGTTGCTGTCCGCCAAACTGTGAGGTGCCAAGATGCACGGTTTGAGGCGATATCAGCCCAATGGCGGTGGTCAATACTTGGTGGCCAGTGGAGAGCTCACCATATAACACGATCTTGGGAAGGCGATGGTCCTCCATTCTGGAGACGTGCCCTACCCAGCGCAGTTGGATCTTCAGCAGCATGGATTCGATGCTGTCGGCCTCTGCCATCTCGAGTACTTCGATTTTGGTGATGAAGTCGCTCCAATGAATGTTGAGGATGGAGCGGAGACAACGCTGGTGGAAGCGTTCTAGGAAGACGCTGTTTACATCCGGTACCGCACAGATGGCAGTCTCTTCAATCTGAGGCGCCTGCAAGCTCACACCAAGACACAAGAGCAACTTGTCCATGAACGTGCAGACGATGCCGCTTTAGTTGCCCATTCAGAGCCAGCTCTTCAGCGCTTGACGTCCTGTTTTGCGGAAACTGCCAAAATGTTTGGCCTGGAAGTCAGCCTGAAGAAAACTGAGGTCCTCCATCAGCCAGCTCCCCACCATGACTACCAGCCCCCCCACATCTCCATCGGGCACACAAAACTCAAAACGGCTGCACCATTTCATCGGATGCAAGGATCGACAATGAGATAGACAACAGACTCGCCAAGGCAAATAGCGCCTTTGGAAGACTACACAAAAGAGTCTGGAAAAACAACCAACTGAAAAACCTCACAAAGATTAGCGTATACAGAGCCGTTGTCATACCCACACTCCTGTTCGGCTCTGAATCATGGGTCCTCTACCGGCATCACCTATAAATACATCTATTAACTGAATAAATGGACAAAAATAGACCCAAATTACCTCAAAATATATTCTTTGATTATTCCTAGAATGTACGTAATAATGACAAGGCCTCATTTATTATGTGTCCCAAGGTGGTTATTAACTCAAGATCAATATTTTAATCCCAGATTCACAAAAAGCATTGCAGTTATGCTAAAAATAGACCTTTAGAAGGTCGAGTGAGATAAACTGATGATCCAAGGCACCTTTTCACAAACAAATTTCATCGACATTTTACATTCAAATTTTTAGATACACTTTAATTTCCTTGCAATACACAATCTTAAAAGTGCTGTGATCAAAGAAAACTGGTGCTCACTCCAGTTACCAATAAGAATTGTGTAAAGACATACAGAAAGAAAATAATACTTCATAAATTTAGTGGAGTTTTTTGAGTTAATTACAAATGGGATGATTCTTTGATGTATTGCATTTGAATTTCCAAACAACATTTGATATGGTTCTATATAAAGATTACTGCACAAGACGAGGTGCTCAAGGTATTCAGAATAATGTCTTAAAATTAATCTTGGGATCCTGAAGTTTTCAAGAGTCCTAATTTCTAGCAAAAGTATCAACTCAATTTACATGGTAGATATGAAAAATCTAAGTTTTATCCAAAGTTTCATTAACAAATTCTAGTATTATTATGGTATTGATTGGGTTGGACGGCAGTGGATTAATTAATATTCAACCCATTCTTTCTTGTCTATCCTTTACTGTTTTTGAATTGTTACTCCCATAGATCAGAAACTCCAAGAGTAAGATCAATGAGGGACTGACAGTGCACTTCCAACTCTGTATGTACAATCCTGAGAGTAACTTGCAAGTAGTGCTGCTCTTGATGGTAGAACTTGTGTGTTTGAGAAATGGTATTGGAATAGCCTGTGGGAGAAACTGCATTGCAAGGCTGTCTGCCAGGTGTGGTGCTGGATTGATGAGGGAAAGGTGGGGGCTTGTTTTACATCATGTTTAAGTTTGAGGATTGGCGATGGTGTTGCCCTCAGCCAGGCATATTTAAGTAGGAATATGATTGGATACTAACAAAAAGTCTTAATTAGTAAAGGATATCATCAAGTTTAGTGAGGGAACAAACTACACCTGATGTAATGCAATATTGTGAAATAAAAGTTATCCATTTCAGCAGAAACAATCAAAATGCAAAGTAATATTTAAGTAGTGCAATCTACTCAACACATTGTGCCACTGCATGAGAAACACAAGAGGTTACCAGTGATCAGAAAGGCAAGTTGGATCATGGCCTCCAGTTTAAGGGGTTGGAGAAATGAAGTACAGATATTTTGCAAGACCTGCATGTATAGGGCTGTATTCTGTATTTAAAGGATAGACTTCCCTTGAAATCTATAGTAATTAAAATTTAAAAGAATGAGGAGTAGCCTTACTGAAATATGAGAGGTGCTGATAGCATGGTGGACATTTTTTTTGCTGTGGACTTTAAGATACAACTGAGATGAGTAGGTGGTTCTTCTTTAAAAGGGTGCTGAATATTTGGAGCCAAGACAGCTGAGTCATTACAAGGCAAATTTAGGGAGCTAGCAAATAAATTAAAAAGTATGCCCTCATAAGTAGTAATCTCAGAATTGTTACCTGTGTCATGTGTTGGTGTAGCAAGAGCAGTACAGTTAGAATGAACATATGGCTCACGCAGAGGTACAGGAGGGAGCATTTCAGATTACTGGAGCATTGGAATCAGTTCTGGCCTGGGGGATGGGGATGGGGGGGGGGGGGGGGGAGAAGAATAGTGCAACCAGTACAAACAGTCCACCCCTGTCCAGGTCCAGGATCAAGGTCCTCCAGAGTATTGTTTCCCTTATGCTGCTGGAGAGCATTTAAAATTAATATGGCAGTAATACAGAGGGAAGCAAAAAGAATTTAGAAGATCAAATTATCAAATGCAAAAGGCACAAAAATTATCAGGTTTTAAAAAGATAACTAGTGTAAAGGCCATTTATATGAATATCTGTAGCATTCGAAACAAGGTTAGTGAATGTGACATAAAGGGGTGCTTACAGAAATATTGTTGGAGTGGAGATGATGGGTAAGAAAATATCTGAGGATATCAGTTAAAATGGAAGGATAGGCAAGATGATAAGGGAGGTGGGATAGAACTCTTAAGGAAGAGGGTGATAGGGAGAGATGATACAAGAACCAATGTAGAATATATCTGGATAGAAATTAGGAATAATAAGGGGAAAAAAATTAAATCAAAGATAGGATTTGTCCACAGGCCACCAAATAATAATGTTGCAGTAGCAAATGCAATATCTGATACATGCAAGAATTGAACATTTTTTCAGGGGGATTTTAACATGCACATAGATTGGGTGAATCGAGTTGGTCAAGGTAGTCTTGAAGAAGACTTCAAATAAAGCATCCACAATAGCTTTCTTGAACTTGCAAGGGGGCAAGTTATCTAAGATCTGGTCCTGTGCAATGAAACATGAAAAATTAATGATTTTGTCATTCAGGATCCTCTTCGAGTGATCACAGTATGACTGAATTTCTCATCCAAATGGAGGGTGCAATAGTTCGATCTAAAACCTGTTCATTATGCCTAAACAAAGAGATGAAGGTGCAGTTGGCTGACATAGACTTGAAACACAGATTATCGGGTGGAATAGTTAAGGAATAAACATGGGATATGTGGACAGAAATGGTACCATCAAGCAGACACAACAAGAATTCACAAAGGGCAGCACCTGTTTAACGAATTTATTGGAGTAATTTGAGGTTATTACAAGTGTAGTGGACAAAGAGGATGTTATGTACTAGATTTTCAGAAGGTGTTCAATAAGCTGTTGCAAAAGACTAATCTATAAGTTAAGGATGCGTGGAGTTGCAGGTAATGTTTCAGCATGGTAAAAGATTAGTTAACACAAGAAGCAGAGAGTTGCAATAAATGTTTCTCTTGTACGCAATTAATGGTGAAATTAATGAGTGGAACAAGAGTTGGTGCTGGGCTTGTAAATACCGGAAAGTTCATTGATGATTTGGAAGAGGGCACCAAGAGATGACACTAAATTGAGTGGAAAAGCAAACTTTGCAGAGGATGCTGAGAGTCTGCAGAGAGATATAGATAGGTTACAAGAATGGGCAAGAGTCTGGCAGATGGAGTACAATGTTGGTAAATGTGAGGTTATCCAGTTTGGAAAGAAAACTAGAATCAGACTGTCAATTAAAAAGAGAAAGATTGCAGCATGCTGTCATGAAAAAAGTCTTGGGTGTGCTTGTGCATGAATTGCAAAAGATTAGCTTGCAGGTGCAACAGGTTATTGAGAAGGCAAATGGAACGTTGGCCTTCACTGCTAGAAGGTTTGAATTTAGGAACAGGGATATACTGCTGCTGTGGAGGGTACTAGTGAAGCCATACCTAGAGTAATGCATGCAGCTCTGGTTTCCTTACTTGAGCAAAGTTGTACTGGATTTGGACCTAGTGCAGAGGAAGTTTATCAGGTTGGTTCCAGAGATGAGGAGATATGGAGCCATCTGGGGCTGCACTAACTGGAATTCAGAGGAACAAGATGGGATCTCTTAGAAACATAAAATTATAAAAGGAATAGATAAGATAGAAGCTGAAAAGTGGATTCCACTTGCAGGTGATACTAGAATTAAGGAACATGGTCTGAAAATTCAGGGAAATACATTTAGGACAGAAATGATGAAGAGATGCTTTTTCCAGTCATGAATCTGTGGAATTCTCTATCCAGGGAAGCAGTGGAGGCAACCTCACTGAATATATTTAAAACACATAATTAAGATTTTTGCAAAGGGAATCAAGGTGTATGGGGATAAGACAGGTAGGTGGAGCTGAGTCCATGGCCAGATCAGCCATGATCTTATTAATTGGTAGAGCAGATTGGACAGTTTGAACACCCTACTCCTACTCTTAATATTTTTTCTGTTGTTATTAAGCATATTCAAACCCAAGCTATATGCAGCCTTAAGGGTAATGGGGGAAACAGGAGGGAAGTAAAGCTGTTGCCAAGATCAGGTCATCCTGTTGGTGAAAAGCAACAAGATATGACATTAAATGAGTTGCCATCTGACATGGTGAATGTAGGTTTACTCTTAAGTTTTAATAATAAATTGGATAGTGTAACAGATTATGTTGTGTTTGTATTGTAGATGTTTTTGGGAGATAAATTGGGGCAGGTTTTTTAGTGTGGGTCACATACAAACACTTTAAAACAGATCACATTGAAAATACTGGAGCTCTGCTCATGCTAGACATGTTGGTGCCAAGAGCCTTTGCAAAAACTCTGGAGAGTCCCCAAGAGACTTCACTAATGGATTGTTGTTTACAAAAAGGCAACAGATGAAAGAACCTCTGGAGCCGCAGACTGTCTGGAGTGGAACTTGCTTTTCTAGGAGGGTCATGTGGTTTTCCAAGCAGAGAATGTAAAACAGGTTTTCTCTCAGAGAGAGAGAGAAAATTCAGTTCTGTAGTCAGCAGCAGGGACTGGAACAGGACAAGCTTATGGAAAACCCCATTTGGAAGATGGGTTGTGAGTGCTTAGTTCAGCCTGGTCAAAGCCCTTGTGGTTCATGCAAGAGGAGAAGACTGCTGCCTGATGTTTCACTTGAAATAAAAGAAACAAAAATAAACTTTGTGGTGACCTGAAAGAAAGAGGTTATCATCTGGAGACCCCTGAGGGGGCAAATTTCTTCAGCAAGACACTGAAGTGGGTGATTAAAAAGGAATTAATTGTGGGTGCCCAGCAAACAACAAATCTCTCTCTGATAACCAACAAGAACATTCCTGAGTAGTAACCATTTACTTTTGAAGCACCAAAGCCTGGTGAATTTTATAAATGTTAAATTCTGTGCACAGTATAAGAATTGCCTGCAACCAGTGAACTTGGAGGAATGAGAAGTGAGATTGGACTGTGAATCAAATAACCTATCTGAACTTATACATACATTACATACAAGTGCGCTTTGAATTTGAAGGGGGTTAAGTTAAGTTAATCAAGTCAATAAGTATAATTCTGTTTTCACGTTTAAAGATAATTAAAAGCAACTTTTGTTTAAGTAACCATTTATCTTGGTGAATATCTATTGCTTCTGGGTTTTGGGGTCCTCTGGGCTTGTAACAATAGATACATGGATGGGAGAGTCTGGAGGGTTATGGAATAAATGTAGGTCAGTGGACTAGTGGTATGATGTTTTGACACAGACTAGAAGGGCTGAATGGCTTGTTTTCTGTGCTGTAGTGTTCTATGGAACAGCTATAGAATTAGCATGCAAAACAAATGAACATAAAATTGCAAGGAATAGTGTGTGTCCGTGCTGAAGAGAGAAAAACTGAGCCAAAATATTTGTCACACTTCAGCTGCAATTTTAGGACCTTAAAAAGCCCAAAATGCACATCTTTAATTGAAATGTCAAGTGATTTGGGACTTTTTCACCAATGAAACCAAAGCAGATATAGAGGAGAAAGTGTCAAATCTGTCACTGATTCTCATGTTTAAGCACATTTTCATGATTTTTGCTTCCCCTCCCATACATTTTCAACTCCACATTTCCTTCATAATATTGATTATTTAAAATCTAAATATATCCTTGCAACCTGTTCAGATCATTGTATTAGGTCAGAAAAATACAGTGGGTCATTGAGTCAGTACTGTGGTGTGGATTTTTTTGTCCTATATATGTGGATCATAAAGAGCATTCCCTTTAAAAAAAACTCACCATTCCCTTCATAACATTGGTAACTGAGAATCAAAACACATGCTTACAAACTGTTCAGGTGAATTTATGTGGTTTGGCTGTAAAAGGAAACACTTTAAAAGACCTATACTTTTTTTTAAAAACTCTGATCTCTTGCACACACCTTGGCAAGAAGGACTTGAAGTCTGAACTAAGTCCAAATTATAACCAAGTTCACAAAAATCTACCATACACCTTGCAAACCACAACGCCAACCACTGCACAGGTTCGGCTTGTGGTCAAAGTTGTTTGAGATATGCTTCAGGTGGGGGAAATTAAATACCACAGAGTCCTTCGCTTTGTAAGATTCACACTGAAAACATATTGCCTGTGCAAATCCAAAAATTAGTTTACATTCAGAACTAAATTAAAGTTATGCCATTAAAGCTTTAAACAGACAGGTTTAACTAGAATATTATGAAGAGTTGTTCGAGGATTCATTGCATTAATCTGTTAATTTAATATAGTTCACAGAAATGAACTCATAGCTGTAAACCACAAATGTCTTATAGGCGCTGGTTTCTGCACAAACGACGACTTTCATTGATGGTACGCTCAGCCTACAATATAACAAGTTTTCACCCTGAGGTGATGGATCAAAACTATTTTAGCTCACTTAGAATTTTACTTCCAACGAAGTACATCGTCTTCAAATTCTGAAAAAAAAAAATTTCCACATGCTTTGGGAAAATTATTCCTTTTATTGCCAAATTAAAAGGTAAGTTTCACAATGCAAGCGATCCTGCCAATGCTCACATGGAGGTGCTATTTCATTAGAATTTTACAAACCACATACAATTAAGATCACTTTTGTCTATTCAGCAAAAGGTATCCAAAAAATAATAAAATTCTAAGCAATGAATTTTCAATACTGCTTTGAGAAGGGTGAATCAAGAATACTTCTAAAATGGGTCTTTTCTTTCAGCTGCTCAAAGTATTCAAAAGTTGATGAATTCCCAGATTAGTTTTCAGGGTATAATAAATATAAAACTAGCAACTTATGACACTGGGAATACTTTGCAATTCTAGGTTGCACGATTTTTGATCAATAATGTATTTAAGATCAAAAACAAAATATTCAAAAATGAACAAAATGTTTAATAAACAAACTCCATTTCACTTACTAACTCGGAACAGCAATACGCAAGGCTCCTTTTTTGAAAACTGTTAAGACTGGCTGATTTTGGTTGTCACTAAGATTGCCAAGTTTTGTTATTTAGTTGGATGAGCACTGATGGCAGAAGTTAGTAGTGCTGTATATGGCTCATCAAAACATTTTTGATTGAATATAGTCCAAAATTTAATTATAAAGTACTTTGCCCCAGTATCAATGCTTAGCTTGTTACTCTAGCTTGATCTCTTAAAGCTAACCCCAAGGCTGTTCACACCCTCTTACATGCAAAGAAAATACTGGGAAGATTAGGTGCTGATAAACAAGGTTATTTCCTGCACATATCTAAGGGGATTTCCAGCTAGCAACATCTTAGCCCTATTGCTCCTCACAATGCCAGCTGAAACTGAATGATACGATTTTTGTGCATTTGTCCGACAAGGAAATGAGTGAACTGCTTTAAGATTAAGTGTAATTTTTAGTCAAGAAATTGCAAAATTTGAGGCATTTTAAAAAATGTATTATTTGATGTCAATGGAGAAAAGCGAGTTGCCCTCTGACTATCTATTCTCAACAATTTACCATGTGAATCACTGATACATGGATTACATGGAGAAGAAATAGCATAATTTGGTGGAGAATGTTTTGGTGACAACAGGTGGCATAAAACAAAAACAAAAAAATCCAGGCCACATTTTGTAAAACCAACAAAGATGAAGAACGACTGTTTTGGTGACAACAGGTGGCATAAGACAAAACACAATTAAATTGTCATCACATTGAACAAAGTGCAGACAAATGTTTGTTCAAATATAAGCAATATGAAACATATACATTCACACAGTATTTCATAATCCAACTCACAAAGCAAAATTTTACTTTCCAAATTGACATTCATTCATACAAAATGTTTCAACTATAACAGTGGCCATGGCAAATATGGAAGATCCTTGAGCAATTGCCTAAGCTAATATCACATGTGTAAATGCATGTTTAGGGCAACTCAATTCTTCCCAAAATTTGGGTGGCTGAACAGAATCACCTTTTGTTAGAAGACTGTTTATATTTTTCCCCAATTCTATTTTAGCTTCTTGTTTATTGATCATTTATTTTCCTGTCACCATGTTCTTTCTTAGATTTATTATTGCCCAAGGGGAAATAATAATGCACAACACTGAAAATGTGAGAGCAGATCAGATCGACAGGACTTAAGGAAGCACCCTGAAGTACTATCAACAGAATGATGAAAATTTCAACCTTACAGTTACACTGGGCACATCATTAAAATTATTATTTCCTACTGACTGCTGTAACAATCTTTTCATTTTCCAACAAAATTGATAACAAATATTTTAATTGATAGATGCTACAGTTTTAATTGGTTAAATAAAGGGAAAATTAAGAATCAGGGTGCATAATCTTTGGAAAAAGATGAACATGGAACACAAGGAACACATTTTTAAAATAGAGTAGTTGATGGATACAGATTTTCAAAGTAAATTGGATCAAGGGTAAATCATTTGTACTGTGGGGAGTGAGTCGGGTAAAAGAAGTGACAGGATTTCTCTTCCAAGAGCTGGTGTAGACCATATGTGCCAAACAGCCTTTATGTCAGCAGGAACAATTGTACAATGCTATTCGTGGCCTCAGACACACAAAATTGTTGCATCTGCTGTTCGTGTTTCTCAATTTTAGCCTGCACTTCAATAATAATCTAGATTAGTTTATTTCTATTTTGTCAATCATCCCACTGTATATTTTTTTTTCCATTGAAACCAAAGCATTGCCATTTTCTGATTTCCAAGTTTCAATATCATTTTTTTCTAATTTTCATTGCAAAAAATGTGCAAATTCTGTTTGCTCAGATATTATTAGTTCCTTTCAAATGTTAGACTTTGACCTTGATCATCTAAAATGCCTATTTCACACTTTACTCATTTTAAATGCTGTCTATATTGCTCTCCTGTTTTACTGATGCTGAAGGTGCTAAATTTCCCATTATATATTGCCAAGCTCCTTCACCTTTTTAATCACCTCTTTTAGGAAAGAAAAAAACTCAAACATCGATAATCTATATTCATTTAACCAATTAATTATCCTTCAAAAATCATCACTGCAAACTATTTAAGAACTAAGTGTACGATTCTTGAAACATTGTGGTTATCTAACATTGATGTTAGTTGAGAAATCTTGCCTTTAATAAAGAATGTTCTGATGAGGAATCGAACTGTCATTTGTTTGAAAAGTAAAAGCAACATAATCACACAATTCTTGTGAAATTTAAATTTCATCTTTGGCAAAAGATGGACAGCAACTCTAGAAGTTAAGCAATAATGCATTTCCTGTGAAATGCTTAAGTCACCACTTGACAATGTCATCTACTCCTGGAAAGTGAAGGATATTCCAAAAGACCAGAGAAAATGAAATGAGATGCATCTGAATATGATAAGGGTCTTCCTGCTGTTTGCCATAGACGGGGAGCACTCCTCAACACAGCCACCCAAAGGCCGAAAGACTACACCCTGAATTACTGTACAGATCCTATCCATCTAAAGACATTGTGGACGACATTTTCACCATACAACTCCAAGAAAAATGCAAGGCAGCATGAGCCATTAAACATGGTTTTCTAAAACCTCATTAAAGCTTTTGATTCCATCAGCTGGGAGGGATTATGGAAATGTCTTCCTCAAATTCAGCTACCCACAGGTATTCATATTGACAGGCAAACCATGATCACTAATAAATACTCCATTAAAGATCCAAATCTCAGGGAAAACCTGTGTCACACCAGGCCACACCATTGCCCCAACATATTTATCAATTGTTTTCACTGCAGTGTGGCACTCCATTTCCAACAAACATCTAATGGGATGAAGCTAACCTCCAATACTAAGAATACACTGCTCTGCCTTTGGAGACATAGTCCGCAGTCAAGGTCACCCAAATCTTAGTAGTTGACCTGCAGATAAGACTTGAGTTTGCACAGGTTTGGAATCCAAACTACAAGGCACTGATGCATACAAGAGGGCCATGTATTCAGAAAACCAGCAAAACCTAAAGTTTCCACCAACCTGTCTCTGCTGCATCACACTGCTCCCTGTCAATAAAGGTTCATGGCAAGATACAGCAAACATGCACCACTTCCAACACTTCTTTAAAAAGTTCAGGATATGCTCAGATTTCCGAGGTGCAACATTAGTACTGACATAATCCCTCAAAGAGGAGGAGCAGTACACAGGACAGAAATCAGTTCAATAATCAATCACATAGCCTTCACTGGTTCAGTAATTTTCCCAATAATACCTTTTTTTCAACACAGGCACACCGTCTCCTCTATGCTCCATTGAACAGTCTTACATCTATGATTTTGAAGAGAGCCCAATTGTAAGATATTAACAAATTTATTTTGCTGGCTTTTCTCCAGTAGAGAATCCATATTCATTCACCTTTCTATGGCTCCTTCAGACAGATCTGTCCTTTTATCTTGGGTTATTTCTACTTTTCATTATGTAAACTAAATAATTTTGTTCATTACACATGATTAACTAACATTATGGCCACTCACTTAATTGACTAACTTTTTCCCACATCAGTAACCAAGCCTGTCCAAAGACCACTTCAAGATTTACAGATCTTCCTTTGTCTACCATCAAATGCATGTTTTATTTATTTTAAGGAAACATCAAAATACTATAGCAGTTGGTAATACAAAATGTATAAAAAAAACAGGAAAATAGATCAAGGTGTACTTGTAAAGTGACAAGAAGAGTCAACATAACATAACATCTGAAAAGATGAAAAAAAATAAGATTTGTGTTAAATGATCCTGGGATAAAATGGTAATCTAGCCCATGCTAGTTCAAAGAAAAACATAATTTGTGCTTCAGAAGACAGGGCCTTTCCTTAACAAAAAGTGTCAATTTGTAGAACTTCTGCTGGATTCCATGTGCAGAGACACTTTATTCAAAGCTCAACATTATGAATTATTAATTCTGTTTGTCACCTCACAGATGATGATAACCAGCAGAGTACTTTGACATTATGTTCTTTGAATTTTCATGATCTTCAGAAAGAATCTCCATCCAAACCAGAACTGTTCATTCCTTGCTGTCAACAAGTCTTATCCCCAAAGGTGAAAACTTCAATTCAAGATGAACAGAGCAAGAAAAAGTTCTTGTTGACAGAACAATAATGATGCAAAGAATTTTGCTAATAAATGACCATGGATTCAAACACCAACTTTTACTTGTATAAATTCAAGCAAATTTGGGACAACCATCAGACAGAGACAAATGCGGTAATCTAAAACTTACTTGGCAATAATTGGCAGCTATTTTTTAACCACGTTCAGCTGCAATATTTCCTAGGAAATTCAAAAGTCCTGAACCATGCCGAATTCGCCAGCGCTTACCTTGGGGAAAAGTTGCTATGTGCTGAGCCAGGTCCTCAGGTCAATGATTTTGACAAGGAATTTTAAGGCTGTTAGGAGCCCTGCAGGGACAAGGCATGCTTTTGCTTTTTTTAAACAAATACCAATATTTGTTTACAGCATGTGCCAAAACTTGTATGGAAGAGTCAAATTCCAAATGGGAGTGCATTCAAAATGAGAATTTAACATTATCTCAGAGAATATGAATGAATGTTATGCTACCTGAATGGAACTTTAATGTCAAAAGGATGAATGATCAAGAAACACAATGCAGTAGAATTAAAGAATAATTCCAAAAACCCATCAAGGAATAAATCCCATACTTTGAATGTCACAGTCCACAGTGAAATTAAATCTGTAGTGATTGTATGTAATTGGGTGTGAATGATAATATGGCAAAGCAAAAGATGAAAAAGGAAAAAAATCTTTAACGATTAAAATGTAGAAGAATGAGTATTCAAAATTTTCAATGTCAGAGAAATTGACAGTATTTTAAAAGCTCATATTCTCAATTGAGAAAGCCAAACACAGTCTACCATGTTTTGTGGGCACCACCAATTCATCCCACACATCTACAAATACCAAAACAGTTAAAGGGTAAAACATCTATGTCTTCAACTTATTCACTTTTGCACTCAACCCTGCATGCCAATTTTGGAAGTTACTATTTACTTCAAACTCAAAATTTTGTCATCTTCCAAATTGCCTCACTATTAAAGAAATGAAGATTTTGTTGGTTCTACATTTTCCAAATTACTTCAAAATCATCAGTTCTATAGCTAACATCCAAATAATTTGACTCCATTTGTATAGTCTCTCCATCTGTTCATAATAGCCTTTCATCTCAAAAAAAATCTACATTTCCTTTTTTCTGGCTATCCATCCCAGGTTTTGGTGTTTGATATGAGGATACCCCACTCTTCAGAAAGGAACAGCATGTGTGTGAATATATTTAAGTGAGTAGGGGTTGCAAAGGTCCACTCTCTCAACATCCCCTCCCAGATCCAACAACATGGTGAGGTCCATGATGGTTGGGGAAAGTTCTGTTGCAATGAGTGGCCAGACCAAGCTGTGATGCAAGGGATGCCTTTTCCATGCTTCACGGAATGTGTTTGCTCGATGGCCATTAACCCTACGAGAGAGTTTTGTCCACTCTTTGATGTCTTATTTTTCATCCTGCAGGGTGTCTCGCCACCCTCCGCATCTCCTTTATTACTTATTTAATTATGCAAAAATGATTACTTTCAAGAGGCTTTGGTGAATAGAGGCTGAGGTGGTGGTGCAGGAGTTGAATTAGGAAAGAGCCACCCTATTCAAGAAACAAGAAGGATTTAGCTGCTAGGCACAGGTAAGGGCAGGTATTATATATATATATTTTTCCTCTTGTCATAAACAGTGGGAATGGAACCCAAGGCAGGGGAATACTCCCCTTGCAGAATGTGGATCACGAGGGAAGCCAGCAATATCCCTGTCGACTTAATCTGCAAGAAGTGCATCCAGCTATAGCTCCTGACAAACCTAGTTAAGGAACTGGAGTTGGAGTTGGAAGAACTCAGATCATTCAGGGGGCAGAGGGGGGGTGATAGGAGTTACAGGAACACTATCACACCTAGGGTGCAGAAGGAGTAGATGGATGACATTCAGAAGAGAAAAAGGGAACAGGTAGGCAGTGCAGGGCACCCTGTGGACATTCCCCTCAATAACAAGTATACCATTTTGGATACTGTTGGGTAGGAACGACCTACCAGGTATAATCCACGGCGATCAGATCTTTGGCACGGAGTCTGGTCCTGTGACTAAGGGAAGGGAGAAGCAAATCTGTAGAAAGATAGCAGGCAGCAACAGGAAACATAAGGTTTAATAATTGGAGATGTTAATTTTCCACATATTGATTGGGACTACCATACTGTAAAAGGGTTGGATGGCTTGGAATTTGTCAAATATATTTAGGAACATTTTCTAAATCAATATAGAGAGGTACCAACTCGAAAGTGCAATACTGGATCCTGGATCTCCTATGAGGGAATGAGACAGGATAGGTGATATAAGAATGACAGAGGTATTTAAAATTATGAGGGGGATATAAAGAGTAAATATAGATAGGCTTTTTGCACTGAGGGAAGGTGAAATACAAACCAGAGGACATGGATTAAGTGTGAAAGGGGAAAAGTTCAGGGGGAACTTCTTCACAAAGAGTCTGGTGGGAGTGTGGAATGAGCTGCTAGCTGAAGTGGTGAATGGAGGCTCAGTTTTAATATTTAAGAAGAATTTAGACAGATGCATAAATGGGAGAGGTATGAAGGGCTATGGACTGGGTACAGGTCAGTGGAACTAGGCAGAAAAATGGTTTGGCACAGAGTAGAAAGGTGCAGTAATGTTCTATGGTTCACCTTGGTTTTATATAAAACATAACTTCTGCAGAGACTGTGAAACTTCAGGTCCACTTAAATGAACAAAACAGGGGAACTGTTTACTGCCAACATTACAGATCAGAGCACATATCAGCTAAGCGTTGTGTAAATTTAAAATTAAACAAAAGCTGTTTTGAAGGGAAAAAAATGACATTATGACCGCCACAAAGTCAGCCTACAATTTAAAATTTCTATGCCACTCAAAATACATCTTATTCTAACTTTTCCTACTTCTGGAAAATAAGCAACATTTTATTGTCTCTTGACCTATGCCACCTGACCAGTTGAATATTTCCATTTCCGACATTTCAATTTTCTAACATCTGTAGATGTATCCCTTTCTTATGAAAAATACATTGATGATGTTAATCATTTTGCAACCCTTGTGTAAAATGTAGTATTCACAGAAAGATCTTAATTTCAATTGCCAACAATCTGTGTTTATCAAAAGCTTGGCAATTTGTTTTGCTGGTCAGGGTTGTAAAGCATGGAACAGGCTATTTGGTGCAATTCACGCATGCTGACCAAGATGGCATATTGGGCTAGTCACATTGCCTGTAGTTAGTCCACCCTTCAAACCCTTTTAATATTATATTGTACCCACTTCTAGTTTCCTCTAGCAGTCCATTGCCAATTATGCAATAAAGTGAAAATGGAATGTGGGGGGAAAATACCTGTGGTTATTTGTCTGAAGTATAACCAGTGATAGCTTATAATATTAATAATAAGAGGTCCAAAGCTCTGGGCCTTGTTGACCACATTCCAATTTCAGTCCACATCTATGTGTTCATAAACTACAGGGTGTTCACCTCCAATAGCCTTAAGACCACAAAGGGGGGGGGAGGGGGTGGAGGAGGTGGGGTGGGTGAGAGCTATGCCTATGAAATTAGGGCAGGCAAATAACAACATTATTTTGGGGGAAACAATCCTGTTTATAAAGTGACCAGTGAAAACCTCCAGAATTGCAGTCAAAGCCTCATCAAATGATCAGAGTTCAATTTCTATTTAAAGAGTATTAAATTGTCAAACACATTCATACTAAACTATACCAACGTGTGCCTTACTGCTAGAGAAATGGAACTAACCCAGTGTCCATTCAGGCATCTTTCAAGCAATCTGACGATCCTTGACACTCAAGTTTTATTTGGTTAGTAAATATTTTTTACAATACTTCAAATGAGTACAATTACTTGTATTTCTAATCTAAATTTTGAGAAAAATACAAATCAATTTTTTGAAGAAACAGCTCACCTTGTAAATGGAGCAATATTTTGAAGTGTTGCTGTCAAGAATTTCATGACTAGTTTTTTTTGGTGATCAAGAAAATTTGACCTGGAAGTTCTCAAAGACAGCACACCATTCCTGTGTTATGTAATTGATTTCTCTGTGCAACTGATTTATTTGAAATCAAGGCTCAGGGATACTCAAAACCCTGCCTGGATGCACGACCTTTATGTTTATTTACTCAGAGTGCAAGGAACACTTAAGCAGGAGATCATTGCATTATGAGGCCTGTTGCTACACCAATCAAAATGGAATAAAACTTAGTTTGTTACAAATGTAATTCTTAATGCTACTGTCATCCAGGCTCCAAACTAACTTCCCCACAGACACATTTCTCCCTCCCCATTCATTCTCTCCTTCCAAACACCACACCACTCTCCCCCCCCCACCAACAAAACCAGATAATTTTCAACTACACCAGCATACATCACTATTTCTCTGCCTCAATTTACCCTTTCCTTCTAAATGAGTCACCATATGTCGTAATTGGACAGTAAGGGTATGTAGTCAAGTCCTGATTACATTCTTCCACTGTCATCCCTTGCAGACTTCTCCCAAACAGCACAACCAAATTCTTCTGCTTAGGCCAGAGACAGAGAAGTCTTTGACTGTGGACAAACAAAAAAATAATGGGACTGCAATGACTGTCCCAATACCATTGAATTTCTAGCCTATTAAAGCAATTAATCTGCCTAATGAGAATATTTAAATATAAACTTTCCAATTAAGCAACCACTTTTATTTTTGAGTCAAGTTGATAGAAAATGCAAATTCTGCTTAACGGCTAATGTAACCACATTTTAATGTTAGGTTAAACTGATAAAGGACATGATCTGTTTCACTCCCAGGATTACTTGATAAGAAAACTTGAAAGCCACAATAAAATGGCCTTTAACCTGTTCTCAGACAGGTGAAGGGCAAGAAAAAAAAAATCCAGGGAAAAAAATTTGCATTTCTTACCCCCAAATATGGCTATCATTCAACCATAAAGATTAGCTGATATCCAAATGAGAGAAAAATCCCTACTTATTTACTACTCTCCAATTTTTTTCCCTTTGCAACGTGCATGGCCAACTTCTCGCGCTTGCGCAGTGCAGTTTTAACTCTTCCTCTGGCGCCATCTTTATGGAGTGCCGCAGAGTGCTCTGGAGGAAGGTCCCACCATTGGGTCCTCACTGGCAGATTCAGAACAACTTCAGTGGCCTGCTTCATCGACAAGTTAGGCCCAACTTCTCTTTTTTTCTTCGCTTCTGATTTTTTCATTGGTGTTACCTTTGTGGCTGTTTTTTTTGCCGACATCTTTTCTTCTACTAATCACTTTAGAATAACTTTAAAATAGTTCTAATAAAATTAACTTTTTTCAAAATGTACTTTTTTTTCAGTTAATCCCACGGGAGTCAGTAGGTTGTGTGATGCTCCACATGGCATCACACGACGTTCTATTTACCACTCATAGTAAAAGATTCACCATTTTTCCTCAAAGAATAAAAAACGATAAAAGATCAAATGAACATTTATGTGACATTCACATTTTCAGAATACCCCAAAACAAATTAATCACAAATTTAGGTATTTAAAATGGAACTAGGTGAATTTTTGAAAGTTTGGGGAATTGTAGGTTATGGAAAAAATGGCACAGAAGAGTTAAAGCTTGAATCAGATCAGAAATGATAATTTTGAATGGCCAGGCAGGCTGGAAGGGCTAGTTGGGTTACTCCTGCTCCTTTTCAAAAAAATGTTCTTATGCTAATCCTCTTGATAAACCCAAATTCTTCTCTATTCTTCTGAGGTGTCATCACTTCTGTACCACACAAATGTATTGCAGCCAATTTATATATGATTGTAATTGACAGAGGTATTCAAAATGATGAGGGGCATAGATTGGGTAAATGCAAGCAGGGTTTTTCCATTGAGGTTGGCTGAGACAAGAATGAGGGCTTATGGGTTAAGGGTGTAATATTTAAGGGGATCAAACATGAAAATCTGCAGACGCTGTGATTGTAGTAAATTTCCAAAGGAGGTAAAGATATATAACTGACTTTTTGGATCTGAGCCCTTGTTCAAGGGAACTGTTCACTCAGAGGGCAACGAACTGCCAATAGATTTCAAATTTGAGAAATTTGAATAGATACATGGGTGGGAGAAGTATGGAGGATTATGGTCAAGGTCAATGGGACAAGGCAAAATAATAGATTGGCATAGACTAGATGGGCCAAAGAATCTGTTTTTTTGCTGTAGTGTTCTATAATTATCATTTTAATTCACCTTCCATTCCTGCTGACCACTCAAATATGGAAATAGCATAATTTTCTGTCTCTACACATTGCATATCCGTTAAATAACCTTTCCAGTTTTTTTCCACATCCAGCCTGTTCATCAAACTGTCTCAGCAGTACAGCAAACTGGAAGCTCATGGTCACTGACATGAATTGAACTGAAGTGTTCTCCAAAATGGTTATCCAATCTGTATCTGATCTCTTCAATGAAATGGCATATCCCAACAAATAGGTGTGAAAGAATAATGTAAAGAGTTTGTAATCTTATGGTTATAAGTGCCAAAAAAAAAGGTTTCATTTTAGCTGGGCACACAAGAGATGGCAGATGTTGGAATCTGGTGCAAAAATAAAATTGCTGGAAGAAGTTTACAGCTCAAACAGCATCTTGAAGGGGCAAAAGGAGGAATTGACAAGGTTAAAAACCTTCCTCAAGACAACTTAGTTTCCTTAAAGCAACCTCACTAGTCCCAGAACCTAGGCTCGAGACAAATTCATCTCAATCCATGTGACATCAACAATTGCTCAAGTGCAATGGAAACATCAAAGGCTATATGATCCAGGCAATTTTTGATCTATTGCATTGAAGAATGTATTAAGCTACAAGCCAAAACTGTTCCATTACAGTTGCAACACAATCACCCACAGAACAATGGGTAATTGGTCACAAAAAGCAAAACAAATCTAATCCAATTACTGCCTGTTCAGTCAGTGGAGTAATGGCACTGTTACCAAGTGGCACTTAATCATTAATAAATTACTCAGATTCGTATGTTCTTGGGTCATTTGCTCCAAACCTCACCGCGGTTTAGGCCCAACCACGGACCAGAGTGCTGAAATCTAGAGGCGAGGTGAGGGTAACATCAAGACATTAATTTGACCAATTGCAACATCAAGGTGCCCTACTAATATTGAAGACAATGGGCACAAGTAATGTTATTGCTAACTTTACACAAGGGTGGTAGTAAAGACTGAAATGGACAGATCATCCCACACATATTTCTGCTTGATCTCTACACCTGTTAAGTTGATTACCCCCCCACAAAAAAATTCAGTTCCTGTAAAGTTTGAATCATATTGTTAACATTAAATCCATACATTTTCTCCGTATTCTAACTGTATTAAGCAGCTTTTATAATTACAACCATGCAAGGATGATTTCCAAGATGCAATATGAATGTGCATGTCACCTTGACTTAGAAAAGATATCACTTGTTATAAAGATATCTGGTATAAAACTTACCATCCACCTGCACTGCAGGAATACCCTCATAGTCAGGTTGGTAGAGGTTTAAAAAGGGGACTCATGACCTTCTCAAGGACAATTAGGAATGGGTAATAATGCAGAACTTGCCACTGATGCAGACATCCAGAAAACATTAAAAATTTTAACCTTTCTACATGGGAGCTAGGATACTGCACTGACACTGTAATAAGGTCTGGATTCCAATGGCCCTGCAAAATACCAACTGAACATTGATGGCACCCCCATGCACCTGCTACCTTTGTTTTTAGTTGCAGAGATCCAATGTCATCTTGAAAATAATAGGATCCAGAAAATCTTTGCCATGAAAAAGCAGTGCTTGATTTTAAGATCTGATTTGTGGAATACATAAGGGGGGGGGGGGGGGGGGGGGGAAATCAGTCAATATGTAATATTTAGATTTTCAGAAAACTTTCCATAGGTCCCACAGACGTTAAAGGCATATGAAGTTAGATGCAATATATTTTCATGTGTTAAGAATTAGTTAGTGGACTGAAACCAAAGAGTAGGACAAGATCTTCCTCAGTTTGGAAGGCTATGACTAGTAAAGCACTGCAGTGATTGGTACACAAGCCAGAATGTCATAATTCTAATTTATGAATGACACAAAATTTGATTTGATTTGCGAGTAGGAAAGAGGATGCATAGCAACTTCAATGGGATACAGATGACCTGAGTGAGCAAGAAAAAGGCAAATCTAATATGAATAAATGTGAAGAAATTGACTTTGTTTAGGTAATGTTCATGTCATACCTTACAAAAAAGCCACAAAGCAAATATAAAGGTGTAGCAAACAATAAGCAAGGCAAATGGTATTACAAGAGCCTTTATTACAAGATTTGACAACACAAGTAAAGAGATCTTACTGCAATTACATAAGATAATGGCAAGACTGCATCTGGAGGTTTGTGTAGAGTTTTTGTTTCCTAAGCAAAAGGGGAATATAATTTCCTCAGAGGGGATGCAGCAAACAAAACAAAAACGATTCAGGGAATGTGGACATCACAAAAGGACAGACTGGGTATTTTAAGCTTGTATTCTTCAGAATTGAGAAATGAGAACTCTCATTAAAACTGGTGAAATTCTTTCAGGACTTGACAGGCTGGAAAGATTGTTTGGAACCAAGAAAATTAGACTTTTGTTTTTACATTCAGCAGGTGGTGAGTTTTTGGAAATCTCTACCTCAAAACAGATGATGATAGATTTCTCAAGATAAAGGAAATTAGGAGATATTGAGTTAGAGCAGGAAAAGGAGGTAAAGATCAGCAACCATCTTGATGAATGGCAGAGAAGGCTTGACAGACTAAATGGGCTACTCCTGATCCTATCTTCTTGTACACTAACATTAAATAACATTGTTGAGGATGAGGATGTTCTTGGAATAGCCTCCTCCAATTGTCTATTGAGGTGCCGCAAGTCAGGTCTTGTGGATGTGGGATTCTTTAGCTCTTTACGTGCTACTTTTGAACACGTCATGTGTTGTGACTATGTCAGAAACCTCCTGGCATGGCCTCCTATATTTTTTAATTGCACCAAAGTTGATTTAATAGCCTGCCTGTCATGATACAGTGAAAGAAATTGCAGGTTCTCAGTTGTGTATGTGGAGCATCATTTGGGTTTGACACAAGTTTATCAAAGTGTTCACTTTTTCCAAAAAAGGACAAAATAGCTGCGACACTATCCATTTCAGAGTTTCAGAAACCTCGAGCAACTTAACTAGGCTTATAAATAACAAAGCAGATTTAAACATTCACTCTCCATGTTATAACATTACAAACCTTACACAAGTGTGGTAGTGAAGTCTGGAATGGCTAAACCACACTGCACATATTTCCGTTCGATCTCTACATCTGTTTAATTAGTTCCTCCAAAATAATTTCAGTTCCTAAAAAGGTGCAATCATATCGTTCACATAAAATCTACAAATTTTCTGTGTAGCTGCTTTTATAATTACCAACGCATATAGATTATTTCCAAATGCAGATGGCCTATTACATCCTGGAATTTTTTACTTTTTCTCTGTTCCTTCAAATTCCACTGAACTTAGCTGTTTACACTGGTGCCAACCATACTGCTATTTTGCAATTATGCCATTGATGGTTCATTAAGCCGACTGACTCTATCAGCAACTCATCCTTACAATTGTAGTGGCAGTGGTGAATCCAACCACAACTGGATAATTTGTGAGATTATGGATGGAATATTCTAAAAGTTGGTAAATAACCTTTTCAGTTGATTTAAAGTTAAAAAAATTTCAACACTTAAGAGTTGGTGTGATCATTCAAATAACAGGATTAATATCAAAACAATTATAGAGGGGTGACTGTTTAAAGTTGCATTGAAATAGCTGCCTGGAAACAATGATCAGATGCGCACCATGTTGCTGACATTCTACCCAAGCAGCAGTCACAATCCCATGTGTTTGTCATAATTTTTGCTCTTTTTTCACTACAAAATTAGAACATGCATCTATACAAAAGGCCTGACTGTTTGCAACTGCACTCACTTTCCACCTACAGTGCATCCCTTTGTTCTTTACCTTAGCTCTAGTTACCAGTATGACAAAAAAAAGTCTGGTGCAGTTTAAAATATTTTGCAGAATTTTTCCATCAAATTGAATAGATGACCTAAACATCAACTTCTTTTTTGTTTTTCTTTGGCTTGGCTTCGCGGACGAAGTTTTATGCAGGGGTATGTCCACATCTGCTGCAGGCTCGTTGGTGACTGACAAGTCCGATGCGGGACAGGCAGGCACGGTTGCAAGGGAAAATTGGTTGGTTGGGTGTTGGGTTTTTCCTCCTTTGTCTTTTGTCAGTGAGGTGGGCTCTGCGGTCTTCTTCAAAGGAGGTTGCTGCCCGCCGAACTGTGAGCCGCCAAGATGCACGGTTGAAGGCGATACCAGTCCACTGGCGGTGGTCAATGTGGCAGGCCCCAAGAGATTTCTTTAAGTAGTCCTTGTACCTCTTCTTTGGTGCACCTCTGTCTCGGTGGCCAGTGGAGAACTCGCCATAGAACACGATCTTGGGAAGGCGATGGTCCTCCATTCTGGAGTCGTGACCCACCCAGCGCAGTTGGGTCTTCAGCAGTGTGGATTCGATGCTTGCAGACTCTACCAACTCGAGTACTTCGATGTTGGTGATGAAGTCATTCCAATGCATGTTGAGGATGGAGCAGAGACAGCGCTGATGGTAGTGTTCTAGGAGCCATAGGTGATGCCGGTAGAGGACTCATGATTCGGAGCCGAACAGGAGCGTGGGTACGACAACGGCTCTGTACACGCTGATCTTTGTGTGTTTCTTCAGGTGGTTGTTTTTCCAGACTCTTTTGTGTAGTCTTCCAAAGGCGCTATTTGCCTTGGTGAGTCTGTTGTCTATCTCTTTGTCGATCTTTGCATCAGATGAAATGGTGCAGCCGAGGTAGGTAAACTGGTTGATCGTTTTGAGTTCTGTGTGCCCGATGGAGATGTGGGGAGGGCTGGTGGTCACGGTGGGGAGCTGGCTGATGGAGCACCTCAGTTTTCTTCAGGCTGACTTCCAGGCCAAACATTTTGGCAGTTTCCGCAAAACAGGACGTCATGCGCTGGAGAGCTGGCTCTGAATGGGCAACTAAAGCGGCATCGTCTGCAAAGAGTAGTTCACGGACAAGTTGCTCTTGTGTCTTCCACCAAGGATGCCCTCGCAAAGGCCACCAACCTGCATATGGCACTCTCTGTCGATGCCTCTGCCACAGCCATTGGTGCCGTACTGGAGCAGCAGGTGAATGGACATTGGAAGCCGCTGGCATTCTTCAGCCGCCTGCTCTACCCGCCGGAAAGCAAGTATAGTGCCTTTGACCGCGAGTTACTGGGCACGTACCTGGCAGTGCAGCATTTCTGCTATTTTTTTGGAGGGGAGGACTTTTACAATTTTCACTGACCACAAACCCCTCACCCAGGCGCTTGCAATGGCAAAGGATCCCTGGTCGTGTCGGAGTTTACCGCCAACATTCGGCTCAAGGCGGGGAAGGATAACGTGGTTGCTGATGCACTCTCGCGACCGGCCATCTGCGCGCTGACGTCTGGCCTCAACTTCGACCAGCTTGCCCGGGACCAGGAAGCTGATGAGGAGACGAGGACCTTCAAGACCACCATCACCGGCCTGCGGTTCCGAGACCTCCCGATTCTGAGCGGCAAAGGCTCCATCCTGTGCGATATCTCTTTGGGCACCCTGCGGGCAGTGGTTCCCCAGCAGTAGCACAGACAGGTCTTCCATCACATCCATGACCTTTCACATCCGTCCATCAGGTCCACGGTCCGGATGGTGCCAGAATGGTTCGTATGGCATGGGCTGCAGAAGCAGATCGCGGGCTGGGCCAGAACATGTACCCATTGCCAGACGTCCAAGGTGCACCGGCACACCAGGGCACCCATACAGGAGTTTGATCACGTCCAGGAATGGTTCAACCACATTCACGTGGACAGTGTCGGGCCCTTACTTGTTTCCCGGGGCAACCGTTACCTGTTTACGGTTGTGGACTGCACCACTCGCTGGCCCGAGGCGATCCCGATGCCAGACGCCTCCACCGACTCCTGCTCCCGAGCACTGTTCCATGGTTGGGTCACCCGCTTCAGCATCCCGGCTCACCTCACCAGCGATCAGGGTGCCCAGTTCACATCTGCGCTCTGGGCACTCGCCAACAGGTTGGGGATCCAGCTACACCGCACCATCGCCTACCACCCGCAGGCCAATGGACTGGTCGAACGTCTGCACCGCCACCTTAAGTCGCCGCTCGTGGTCAGCCTCACTGGTCCCAACTGGACGGATGAACTGCCTTGGGTGCTCCTGGGCATCCGCTCCTCTCCCAAGGAAGATCTGCAGGCATCATCAGCTGAGCTGGTTTACAGTGCGCCGCTGGCACTACCTGGTGAGTTCATCAACGCACCTCACAATCCCCAGCGGTCGCCACATGAACTACTTCCTCACCTCAAGACACGTTTGGACTCTTTCGAGCCCCACCGCCACCCAGGCATGGTACCCGCCCATCTCATGTTCCCGGCAAATTGCTTTCCGCGGAGTATGTTTTCGTTCGGCGGGACCCGACCACGGCACCTCTGCAGCGACCGTACGAGGGGCCGTACAGGGTTGTACAGCGTTCCGGCTTGATGCTCATGCTGGACATGGGCGGCAGGCGGGAACTGTTTACCATGGTCAGGCTGAAGCCAGGGCACCTCGATCCCACCGAGCCCATGGTCGTTGCCCAGCCCAAGAAGCACCGGTTCTGGGGGTGGGAGCTGTGTGGCGGCTCACCACAAGGCAGGCGAACCGGCCCCGCTTGTAAGCCACGCGGCGGGGCAGCCAGCTAATATGGTGCCATTGGGGGTTTCCCTTTTTTCCAGCACAGGACTCGGAAACCCGCGCTGGGGGACCACATGACACCCAGGTGACGTCAGCGCCCTCCAGCACGGTTCTCAGCCAGGTCTGGGCTGGGAGTATAAGTGCAGCCCAGCAGCCTGCAATAAACTAGTCTGCTCAGTGAGCTCAATTCGTCTGGTTGTGTGTGTTATTGCAGAAGCAGTGTAGCCACCGCTACACAATATTGATTCATTTGTCTCTTGCTCCTCTTTGGGAAGTTCAGGAGGTGCTGTCTAGCTACTTTGGTGAAAAGTGCAGGACAACTTTTAGTAACTACTGCCACAAATTCTAATAACTGCTGCCATGGACCACTAATAAGGGTGAGTGTGAATATTTAGATTGATACCATTGCCCATTAATTGAGCAAACGGCATGTTCGTGAACTCCAAGAATTTGAACTCATGCCTCCTTATTTAGGTGAGGCTTCAAAATTGTTCAGAAATCTAACCACTACAACTCAACTATTCATATTTGATGTGAGAGCCATGATTGTGAACATGGAAGATGTCAACATGGTTAACTGTGAGAAAGTTGCAGACTGTTGTAATGTATCAATAGACTATGGTAGACAAATAAATGACAAATGGAATGCCTCCCATTTGTAGCATGTAGTTTCTAGTCAATGGCAACATCTCTCCCCCAGGGATGATGATGATAGAGGGGATTTGGCAATGCAAGGTTATTAGATGATGTGCAGATGGTGAGATCAACCATTCTCAACAGAGGCCACAGCCATTTTAGGGGGATACAGACTGAAATCATAAAATATGTTTATTGTTTTTTTTAAGGAGTCTATAAGAGTGAAATACAGAAGAAACCTGCTTCACAGGGAAGGGGGCACAAACTTTGAACAAAGTCCTACGAGGGCCATAGCCCAAAAAAGGGAGAGAATTGCTGGGTTAGCCTATTGTTGGGCATGGTAATGATCTGGAACAAATCGCACAAGTGACTTATCAGCCCATACCTAAATGTTGTCTGAGCCTAAGTACAGTAATTTCCCTAGTACCC
Organism: Narcine bancroftii; assembly: GCF_036971445.1. Taxonomy (NCBI): domain Eukaryota; kingdom Metazoa; phylum Chordata; class Chondrichthyes; order Torpediniformes; family Narcinidae; genus Narcine; species Narcine bancroftii. The sequence continues at coordinate 204,162,837 of NC_091474.1, read as the reverse complement.
AGGACCTATGGGGATTGATAGATGCCATTTAAGTGAATTTTCCATTTCTTTAGATTGCACCTTGTGTGATTGGCGAACTAATGGCAAGGTGTGCCAATTTTAAAATTTCATGTTTTTATCTATTTATTTTCTGCAATTTTTTTGCCAATTGCTTGAAATCCAGATAACAGGGATGTCACTGTATATGCAGGTATGCATCATTTACTCAAGAGATGCAAATAGAAATGAAAATTGTTCAAACATTAGTGAGGATCCCTACTTTCAATTTCATAAGGTCCACAAAGCGAGTGGTAGTGTAGCAGTTAGTGCAACGCTGTTACAGTGACACCGGTCGGAACTGGGGTTTGAATCCCATGCTGTCTGAGTTTGTACATTTGCCCCATGTCTGCATGGGTTTTTCCTGGGGGTTCTGTTTTACTCCCGCCCTTCAAAACATAGTAGGGTTGTAGGTCAATCAGGTGTAATTGGGCAACATGGGCCGAAAGGGCCCGTTATCATGCTGTATATGTAAATTTAAAGCAGGTGAAGATGATTGGACCTTGATTGTTAACCAAAAAAAATCTGGGGCTCAAATGACCCACCTCCAACAAATCACAACCATCTTCCATTTTGACAATTATGCCTCCTGACTCGTTTTACTAGGTTACTTGCAGCCATATTTAGTCATGTGCAACCAAACACCACTAAAGCCTCTTCGAGAAAGAGGAGATTTGGCACATTATCAAATACTCTATCAGACCTCTACGGATGCACTGCCGAAAATATACTGACTGCTTGCATCACAGCCCGGTTTGATAATTTGTGTGCCCAGGAAAACAGAAGGCTGCAGACATAGCCAGGTCCATCACGTGCACTGACCTCTCATCCACTGAAGGCGTCTATGCAAGGCGCTGCCTCAAAAAGGCTGCCAACATAAAATATCCCCCTCACCTTGGTCACAACCTCTTCTTAATGCTACCTTCAGATAGAAGGTACAGAAGCTTGAAGACCAGCACTTCTCAGTTTAAGAATAATTTATTCTCAATGGCTATCAGGCTCTTGAACCTCCCTATGATACAAATCATGGACTCCTCTGACACGTCAAAAAGAATGCACATTTATAAAGCCCTTTTTCTTGCACAACTGCAACTGTGAATATTTATCATCTTTTGAGTTTATTATATTTTTTCAATTTAATTTACACTATTGCAGTTGCATTTTTATGAAGTACCTGTTAAGCTGTGGCAAGCAAAAATTTCAGTGTATATGTGCTATGTGCATGACTAAAAACTCAAATCATTAATGACAAATGACAACACTCTCACCTAAACGCTGGAATCTTTGGTCCATTCGGTGGAGCTGTAAGAAGTGAGGAGACTTCAAGAAAATAAAGACCAGCTGAGGGAGGAAGGACTCAACAGCAGTTCTTTTTTTATTGTGAGAAGTTGAAGAATGTTCATCTGTAAAAGGACCAAGCTCCCATGTATATAAATGAATGATAACTAACAGTGAGGAAGACAAATGGTATAGAACATTGAAATGTGCAGCACAGTCCATCCATCCTTTTGGCCTACACTGTTGCGCCGACCTATAGAAACCAACCCCAGCTTCAATCTAATCCTTTCCAATCTAGCAGCCCATAATCCTCTATTTTTTTTCTTGCACCCATATGCCCAAGAGTCTTTTAAATATCCCTATTGTACCAGCCTCCATCATTATATCTGCATGCAGACCAAGCACCCACTACTCTGTGCAGAAAACTGGTGTCAGTCTCCCCTAAATTTTCATCCCCTTCACCTGAAACAGACATCTTTTGGTATTAGCAAATGTACAATGGCTTTTATAACTAAACTGACTTTGAATGGTGGGATTGATAAAGAAAGAAATCAAATAGACTGGCCCAGTGTTCCCTGGAATTAGAGAGGATAGTTCATTGAAGCTTCCATCATTCTGACAGGACTCAGCAAGCCAGTTTCAGCAAGGATGTCTTGCTGGTTCATAAGATGAGAATCAGAGAGGCCTGTTATACAAAAGGGGGTAAAACAACTTCAGACAGATGGAGATAGATGGTTCTTCATGCAGAGGGTGGTGAATCTTCAGAATCCTCTACTTCAGTGGGTTGTGAAGTCTCAGTCATTATGTTAATTCATGAGAAAGATTGTAGGAATATAAAGATTCAAAGTAAATCTGTGGAACTTGTTGCCACAAGTAATTATGGAAGGCAGGTTACTGGATGAATTTAAGACAGAGATTGATGAGTTCATGATTAGCCAGGGCCTCAAAGCTTATGGGGAGAAGGCTGGGCAGTGGAGCTGAGTGTGAAAATTGATCAGCTCATGATGAAATAGTGGGGCAGACTCAATAAGCTGAATAGCCTAGTTCTGGTCCTATGTCTTATATTTTATGTGAAGAGCTAAGGACGAAGGAAGACAAATATAGGTCCTTCAGGGGCAGAAATTAAGAAACTATAATTGAGAACAAAGAAATGGCAGATCATAAAAACATCTCAAATATTTTAGAAAATCAAGGAAATTAAGGCTATCAATACTAGTACAGCTATAATGCTAGATAAATTGAAGTTCGAATGTGGACAATTTGGTTCATGGGGAAAATGTGATTCACAATTAAACACAATCAAAAAAATTGGGATCACTGTCTTTCCAGTAACATCCATATTTCATCTGTGAACAGTGTATCAAAAAATAGGAACAGAACCAGATCATCCAGCCATTGTGACTAATCATTTATTTCAAAAACCATCTCATCGAAAGCACGATACCTTTTCTGTTGAGAAATACATCTCCTCCTTAAATACATTTAATGGTTTTCCTCCATAGCTTTTGTGCTCTCTCTGAGAAGAAATTTACTTTATCTCAGTTATCAACTTGTATCCTGAGAATCTGACCCTTGGTTTTTGAACTTCCAGACAAGGAAAAACAAGCTCCCAGCAGTGAGCCTTTCAGAATTTTGTGCTCTTTGATAGCATTCCTCTCATTCTTCTAAATCTTTGTGAGTCTATGCCAAGTTGACCAACCTTCTCCCACACAGCAGCCCTGCTATTCCAGGTGAATCCTTGCTATCCTGACCAACAAACCTTTTTTTTCCTTTGGCCAAGACAGCCATTCAAGACAGTATTACAGATGCAGTCATCAGGGTCTTGTAAAATTGTTGCAAGACATCTGTGCTCCTATACCGTAGATGTCGGCATACAAGATGGTCCATGAACATTAAAAATATCATCCCAAAACCAGGGTCACCTTATATGCCAAGTATAAAATATTAACTTTAACAGCGAAATCGCAGCGTTCCCCCGTGGGGTCCATCTGCCCAGTCTAACTGCTGTTGGCTCTGTACAGGCTTTCAACAGCCTGTTAAAGGAGCTGATGGTGGTTTATTTTAAAGTTTGCTAATAAAATTTAAACCTTGACTGGGTAATTTGCTTTTAAAATATTGGTCAAAAGTAAGTACCAGACCTGGTACTTACTCAAAACCTACATTTTAGGTGAAAATTCGAGGTGCCATCAGTCTGAGTAGTGTTGTTTGCAGGCATATGCTACACTCAAAAACTATTATCACCTCAATTGACCATATACTACTCCATCACAAGCTAAACCATTTTCCCATCTAGTTCCAATTTTAAGACTTTTCCCATATCCCTTGATACCCTGACTAATTAAGATACCTATCAATCTCCTCCTTAAACTCCCCATTGATCAGGTCTCCACAGCTGTATGTGGCAACACATTCCATAAATCCATAATCTTCTGGCTAAAGAAATTTCTCCTCATCTACTTTAAATGGGGGCCCTCTTGTCATGGACTCACCAAGGGAAACAGCTTATTTAAATCTACTCTTTCTAATCCTTTCAACATTAAAAATGTTTCTGTGATCCCCTCTCATTCTTCTATACTCCAATGAATACAGTTTAAGAGCCGATAAACACTCCCTATATGTTAGCCCTTGCATTCCAGGAATCATCCTCGTAAATCTTCTCTGAACACTCTCCAACATCTACATCCCTTCTAAGGGGCCCAAAACTGCAGAGTACTCCAAATGAGGTCTCACCAGTGCCCCACAGAGCCTCATCAACACCTCCTTACTCTTGCACACTATTCCTCTTGAAAAGAATCCCAACATTGCATTTGCTTTCCTTACTGCCGATCCAACCTGACGGTTAACCTTTAGAGTATCCTGCATGAGGACACCCAAGTCCCTTATCCACTTCTGAATTTTGAACTTTCTCCCCATCTAAATAGTAATCAATTTATTTTTTTTCTTCCAAAATGTTCAACTGTACATTTCTCAACCTTGATTCTCATCTGCCATTTCTTTGCCACTCTCCTAAACTGTCCAAGTCTCCCTGCAACCTTTCGGTTTCTTCAACACTTCCTGCTCCTCCACCTATCTTGGTGCCATCTGCAAGCTTAGTCACAAAACCATTTAATCCGTAATCTAAATAATTATCATACATTGCAAAAAATAACGGCCCCAACACCGACCCCTGCAGAACACCATTAGTAAACAGCAACCAACCAGAACAGGATCTTTTTATTCCACGCTTTGTTTTCTGCCTATCAGCCAATGCTCCACCCAATCTAATATCTTTCCTGTAATTCCATGGACTCCCATCTTATTAAGCAGCCTATCAAAAGCTTTTTGAAAATCCAAATGCACAACATCCACAGCCATGTCCATCTTATTTGAAATTACCTCAAAAATTCCAATAGGTTGGTCAGACTGGATCTTCTCTTCATGAGATCATGTTGGCTTGAGGCATTTCATAACCTCATCCTCAAAGATTGACTCCAATACCTTTCCAGCTACCAACGTCAGACAATGGGCCTGTAATTTTATTTTTTTTATGCCTCCCTCTTTCTTAAACAGTGGTACCACATTTGCAACCTTCCAGCCATCCAGAACCATGCCAGTGTCTATTAATTCCTGGAAAATCATTTCCAACGCCTCCACAATCTTTAAAGCCACCTCCTTCAGAAACTGTGGGTGCACCTCATCTGGTTCAGGAGACTTATCTATCTTTAATTCATTTAGTTTCCCAAGCACTCTCTCTAGCAATCTTGACTGTACCTAATTCTATTCCCTGAGACCTCTGACTTTCAGGTATATAGCTAATGTTTTCCACAGTGAAAAGTGATTAAAAATACTCATTTAGTTCCTAATTATATATAATTACTCCAGCATCATTTTTAATCAGTCCTATATTTACCCACGTCTCTTTCACTCTTCATAATTTTTAAAAAAATCTCAGTATCCTTTTATATATTATCTGCCAACTTCCATTTCATAATTCATCTTTTCTTTCCTAATGACATTCTTAGTTTCTTTCTGCAAGTTTTTGAAAATTTCCCAATCCTCTATTTTCACACTAATTTTTGCTTCTTTGTATGCCCTCCCTTTTACCTTAATCTCTCGTTAGCCACATTTGAGCCATTTTTCCATAATTTTCTTTTTTTCTTGGAATATATCTATCCTGCACTTTCCTTATTTCTTGGAGAAACATCATTCAATTCTGCTCTGTTGTCCCTCCATCTATCTTACTTTTCCAGTCAACTTGGGCCAGTTCCTCTCTCATACCACTGTAATTTCCTTTGTTCTACGGACACCTGATACCAACTTCTCCTTTTCAAATTTGAAACTGAATACCATCATATATTTTACTGTTTCCCATTTGTCAACCAATTACCCCAACTCCATCTGCCTTCAACTTTGGACACTCGCCTCTCAAACAGAATACAACACATTCACTGGTTCTCCTTGATTCCATCTCAAAAAAACCCCATTAGATTTGTTAAACATTATTTATTTTTCCATAAAACAAAGTTGATTGAGTAATCACTAATATCGGCTGAGCCATGTTGTCAAATTTGTGATAAAATTCGTCCCTACTCTAGTTGTTAAGCTAATTGGTTTGTAGACTCAATCGACAGGAACTGTTCCATGATATACAGATGATAATCAACATATGCACCTTTTCAAAAGTTTCCTTTTGAAAAAAGTATGTTCTAAGACAGGTTATCAAGGCAGAGGGGATTTATTGACTTTCAAAAACATCAACACATCCAGCACTGCTTAATTTGCTGACATTCCTTTATTGCCCCTTTTTATTCTACTCTCCTAATGCAGAAACAATTTTGGATCCAATCTGCAAGTTTACTCAAGATCTCATGGGCCGAAACCTTTTAAACCAGACTCCCAGGTGAGACTTTGTCAAAGGCCTTTCTGAAGTTCTTGAAAAAAATCTACCACATTTCCTTCATCAATACACCGATCCTCCAAAAATTCACATCGGTCAGGACAAAATCTGTACAAAAAAGCAATCCAGTCCATCACTCATCTGTCCCTCTTTTCCAAGAGATTGCTAATAGTTTTTGTACTATTGAGTTTGGGTTCACAGGCTTGTAATTGGCAGGCTTTTCCCTACTGGTCCTTGTTAAAACTGGAGATTTCAATTGCTTTCCCCATTCATCTGGTGCCTTGCTTGTGACAGCAAAGATTTAGAGAATCTCAGCCAGAGTTGCAGTAATCTGTTTTATTGCCTCATACCAGCTTAGGATAAATCTCATCCAGATCTGGAGATTTATTCTCTTTTAAGACTACTTAGTCATTGTTTCACCCCATTATTATTGGAGAACTGCAATAAAATTTCATTTTTCTCTTTGCAGAGTCCATTGTTTGTGAATGATGAAAAGCATCAGTTTAGAAATTCAATTAAACCTTCATAAACCACCACTGATTGACTCCCCCTTACATTGTTCATACTCCTTCCTATTCATTTGTCCCTTTTGATTTACCTTAATCTTGCCTTCCAATGACATTTCTTAACTCAAATTCAAGTTTCTCATCATCCATTGTTCAAGTACAACCTTGACAAAACAGCATTCACTGGTACTCAGTGCAAAAACATGCAAGCATGTTATGCAATGCATATATACATTAAAAATAAATATTGTTTAATAAATAAGAGTTTCAGTTTGTATAAGAAGTTCAGTTAATTGTTCAGTTGTCCATGGGAAGAAGCAGTTTCTCAGTTTGGTGATTCGGTATCCGATACTTCTCGACTGGAGTAGCTGTGTGCGGAGATGGTAGGGGTCCTCAATTATGTTGTGAGTCCTCTTCAAACAATTCTAGTAGATCGCGACAATCAGGGGTGGTAAATAGAGACCCCAGTGATCCTCTCTGCTGCTCTTATAATTCTGTGGATTAACTTCTGATCCAATGCTCTGCAGCAACCATACCACCACACCATACTGTGATGTTGGCCAGGACGCTCTCAAAAGAGCTCTAGAAAGTTGTCAGGATGGTGGCTGGACGCCATGCCCACTTTAGTCTTCTCAGGAAGTGTTCTTCAGCTTCTTAATTTTCTTTTCAACCATGACCCTGCACATTCTCACAATGGGATTCCCCTGTTTTCAGTGCTATAAAACCATTGAACATTAAAGCACAGAAAATAGGCCCTTCAGCCCTGTGCCGAACTATTATTCTGCCTAGTCCCACACACCTGCACTCAGTCCTCATTCCTCTATGTATCTGTCCAAATTTTTCTCAAACATTAAAATCTGTGCCTGCTTTCACTACTTCAGCTATCAGCTCATCCATAATTCCATCACTCTCTATGTGAAGAAATTTCCCCTGATCCTCCACTTTCATCCTTAACCCTTTCCTTCTGGTTTGTATCTCATTTAACCTTAATGGAAAAAGCCTACTTGCATTTATTCTATCTATACTCATCATAATTTTGTATATCTGTCAAATCTCCCCTCATTCTTCTGTGCTCCAGGGAATAAAATCCTAACTAACCTGTTTAACCTTTCCCTGAAACTTAATTCCTCAAGTCTCAGCAACATCCTAGTAAATCTTCTCTGCACTATTCTATTGCTATCTTTCTTGTAGATGAGTGACCAGAACTGCACACAATACTCTAAATTTGGCCTCACCAATGTCTTGGACAACTTTAACATAATATCCCAACTTGTGTACTCAGTTATTTGGTCATGGTGCCAAAAGGTCTCTTTACAACCCCATCTCTCTGTGAGGCCACTTTCAAGTAATTATGTCTCTGAATTTCCAGATCCCCTGTTCTACCACTCTATTCAGTGGTCCATCATTTACCATGTTCTAACTTGGTATGTCTCTCCAAAATGCAACACCTCACACTTGTCTGCATTAAAATTTAAAATGTCAATTTGGTGCCCATTTTTCCAGCTGGGCCAAATCCCTCTGCAAGCTTTGAAAACTCTCACTGTACATACCACCTTCAATTTGTAAACTTGCTGATCTAATTTACCACATTATCATCTAAATTATTGATATCTATGACAAGAAATAATGGACCCAGCACCAATCCTCGAGGCACTCACTCGTCACAGACCTCCAATCAGAGAGGTAATCATCCATGACCACTCTCTGGTTTCTCCCAGAAAGCCAATGTTAAATACAGTTTACTATCTCATCACGAACACCGAGTGACTTGAACCTTTCTAACTAATCTCCCATGTGGGACCATGCAGTCTTTCCCTCATCAACTTTCCTGATAACCTCTGAAAAATTATTAAGATTGGTTAAATATGACCTACTACGGACAAAAAAATGTTGACTAACCCTGATCAGTCCTTGACTATCGAAATACTTGTATATCAGATCTCTTACAATAGTTTTGCAATAATTTATCTACTACTGATGTCAAGTTCACTGGCCAATAATTTCTCATTATATTTGGAGCCATTTTTTAAAAACAACAGGAACAATACGAGTTTCCCTCTAATCCAATTATATGCTGTCTTTTTCTCCTTTATTCAACAGAAAGCTACAGCATAGAACAGCCCTTCATCCCACAATGCTGTGCCAACCTAATAACCTAAATGTCTAGAATTTCCCTACTGCATTTCTCTTCTAGGCGGCACAGTTGACGCAGCAGTTAGAGCAACACCTTTACAGTACCAGCGATTGGGACCAAAGCTCAAATCTCGGACTGTCTGTAAGGAGTTTGCATGAGCTCCCCACATCTGTGTGGGTTTTCCCAGAGGTCTCTGATTTCCTCCCACCATTTGAAACATACTGGGGGTATAGGTTAATTAGGTTTAAATTGGGTGGCATGAACTCGTCAGCCAAAATGGCCTGTTATTGTGTGGTATGTCCAAATTTAAATAACCCTCCATTTTTTCAGCTCCATATACCTATCTAGTAGTATCTTAATATATCTTATTGTACCTTCATCCACCAGTTACCAGCATCGCATGCCATATATCCACCACTCAGTTTGGAAAACTTTCCCCTTACTTCCCCCTATACTTGCACCCAAGCACCTTAAAACTCTGCCCCCTCGTGTTAGCTATTTCGGCCTTCTGGCCATTTACATGATCAATCCCTCTCACTATCTTACACACATCTATGAAGTTACCCCTCATTCTCCATCATTCCAAGGAGAAAATATCAAATTCACTTACTTTTTTCTTCAGAAGGCATGTTTTCCAATCCAGACAACATCCTGTAAATCTCCTCTCCTATCTCTCCATCTTCCAACATTCTTTCTGTAGTGAGGTGACCGAATGGAACACAATATTCCAAATGAGGTCTAAAAATAGTTGCAACATTACCTCACAGCTCCTGAACTTGGTCCCATGGTTGATGAAGGTCAGCACACTATGCACCTTTTTAACAACACTTTTGAACATCCTATGGAGACAGACCCAAAGATCTCTCAGTTCCTCCAGACTGCTCAGAACCCATACATTAACATTGTATTCTGCCTTCAAATTTTACCTACCAGAATGAAGCATCACACTTTTCTGAGTTAAATGCCATCTGCCACTTCTCAGCCAGCTTTGCATCCTAACAATGTCCCTCTGTAATCTCTGGCAACCCTCCAGACTATCCACCAACCTTCGTGTCATCCACAAACTTGCTGTAAATTTAAATAATATGCCAAAGTGATACTGTAGACAGATAAATAGCAATCAATATGAGCATGAATTAGAGTAGTTGAATAAAAATTAAAGGCTGCGCAAATAAAAAGGAAATTAGCAGCTGGTGATGCACCAGGGAATTACCCTGGTGAGGATCCATCTACTTACTAAGACAGTGAATCAAGCTGAGAAAAATGAATGTTAAATTAGTTTCATGGAACAGTGTTTACTATGAAAATTACAAGTAATGAGAATACATTACAAGCAAAAGTCAATCCTAGAACAGCAAGCCTATGTCTTATGGTCTAAGTGAGTTATCAATAAAAAATTTTAAATATGTAAGTGGCATTACCACTGGGAAAATGGACAATCAGGAGAGCAAAAATGAAGATATAATCAGAACATTAATCAACCTCGCCACCAAGATGAGAAGAGTAGATCAAATTAAACATTTGCCAAGTTTATTGTCATCTGATGGTACAAATATAACCTGACAAAACAGCACTCAAGTCCTCAGTGCAAAACAGGCAGACAAATAACGAGACATAACACACATACAGACAAACAATACATGTGGTGGACAGTATTTTATCCATACAAATAAACAAACAAACATTGTTTTGTACAAATGAGAGTCTCAGATGGTTAGTGTGAGCGGTTCCTTTGGTCGTTCAATGTTCTCACTGCCCGCTGTCATAGCCAAATGCTTGGGAGGAAATTATAATATCGGAGAATAGCTAGAAAAAAGCAGACCTTTTATACATCCTTAAAGCATCTCAATTAGACTACTAATCAGCACACCTTTGGAATATGGGAGAAAACCAAAGCATCTAGGAGAAACTCTCAAAGTCCCAGAGATAATATTCAAACTACACAGTACCAGAGTTGAAGAACAAACCTGATTTCTGGAGCAGCAAGGTAGCAGCACCACCTACCGCTCGCATGGTTGGATGGGTCTGCATGGATAAATTAGTAGACACCAATTTGAAAAACATAATTCACAAAATGGAAAGGAAATGAAAATATACAAGTGATCATGGAGTTAACACAAAATGTTCATAAAAGAAACACAAGCAGTAAAAGATATAGAATTTGATCTTTTTAAAAGACTGTTTGGCTCTGAAGAAGTTTATTCTTTTGACAAAGCAAGTCCTGGCTGCCATTCAGAGACAAATGCCAACCAAACTTTGTAATTTATAAAAATTTATGGAAAATAGGAAATAGGAATGTGGTTAATGGTGGTTAATTCTGGTTATTGGTTGTATTTCTTAATTCACAACTTCCAAAGAATTGTATATGGAGATGGTCCCACCTTATAACAATTTGAAGTTCAAGTTAAGGCCATAATTAGACCACTGAACATAGAAGCAGAAATAGGCTATTCAGCCCATCGAGTCTGCCCTTCCATTTAATCATGAGCCGATCCATTTCCCACTCACCCCCACTGCCTGGCCTTCTCTCCTGAGATGCCCTGGCTAAGTAAGAACCTATTCATCTCTGCTTGAAATACAGCAAAAAACCTGGCCTCCACAACCACCTATGGCAACTAATTCCAAATTTACCATCCTTTGGCTGAAGAAATTCCGACGCATCTCTGTTATAATCAGACACCCTTCCATCCTGAAGTTGCTCCCTCTTGTCCTACACTCTCCCACCATGGGAAACAACCTTTCTGCACCTACTCTATCCACGTCTTCCAACATTCAAAATATGTCAATGAGATCCCCCCCTCATTCTCTTAAATTCCAACGAATACAGGTTGAGTGGTCAAATGCACCTCATGTGATAACCCTTTCATTCCGAGAGCATCCTAGTGAACCTTCTTCAGTATCAGCAGGTCTTTTCTTAAATGAGGAACCCAAAACTGCTCACAGTAAATACTTCAAGTGAGGTCTAACCAGTGCTTTATAAAGCCTCAACATCACGTCCCTGCTCTTATACACTATTCCTCTCAAAATGAATACCTTCTTCACCACTGCCTCAACATGAAAATTTCTCTTCAGGCTATACTTCACGACTCTGAGGTCCATTTTCATCTGGGAATTTTCAACTTTCTCCCCATTTAGAAAATAATTTTCCCATTTATTTTTCTACCAACGTGCATGATTGTATACTTTCTGATATTATATTTCATTTGCCATTCTCCTAATCTATTTAAGTCCTTTGCCAGCCTCTGTGTTTCCTCTACACTACTTGCTCCCTCCCCTATGTTTATATCATCTGAAAACTTGGCCACAAAGTAAACTGAATCATTAATATACAAATTAAAAAGAGGTCCCAAAATCGACCCCTGTGGAACATTGCTTCCACAATCTTTACTGCTACTTCCTTCAGGACCTGAAGCTCCAATCCACTAGTCCAGGATACTTATCCACCCTTTGATCTTTCAGCTTTCTCAGCACCTTCTCCCTTGAAATAATAACTGCACTCTCTTCCATTCCTTGAAGTCATTTGACATCTGGTATATGGCTAGTGTTCAAATCTATTGGCAGAATGGATACATCATTACATAGAACCCTGAGATTCTTTGTCCAGAGGGCCAGACAGAATTTCTTCTTCGTAGTAGTAGTATGTAAATTGTACTCAAAAAAATAACAAAGGAGAAATTAAAACAAGAAGTGCAAACAAACCGTGCAATACAGTTTGAGCCACCTCAGCTCTGTCCATGCAATAACAGAAATTTTCCAATAGCCACCCATTTTGAGTCTCCATCCAGTTCCCTTACTGACATGTCTGTCCATGGTTTCATGCACTGACGACGAAGACTACCCGCAAATTGGAGAAACAACACCCCATCTTCCAATTGGGTATCTTCCAATTGGGTATCCTCCAACCTATAATTAATATAGACTTCTCTGGCTTTCATTACCCCCCCCCCTACCTTCTTCTCCTGTCACCTTCCCCCAGCTGTTCTCTCTCCCTTTTCCATCTCCTTTCATATAGACAATCAATTCTCACCACTCTCCTTATCACATTCAATTAACACCTTTTGTTGGTCTGGACCCCTCCCTCATCCAGATTTCCTGTTTTTTACTCATTTTGCTTATTCCTTGAAGAAGGGTTCAGGCCCTAAATGTTGGCAATATATCTTTGTCTCCTATAGACACTGAAAGATCATCTGAGGTCCTCCAGCATTTTGGTGTGTTTTTATATACAGAAAACATCAAAGTCTATTGTCATCTGATTGTACAAGTCTTTCTTCTTTGGCTTGGCTTCGCGGACGAAGATTTATGGAGGGGGTAAAAAGTCCACGTCAGCTGCAGGCTCGTTTGTGGCTGACAAGTCCGATGCGGGACAGGCAGACACGATTGCAGCGGTTGCAAGGGAAAATTGGTTGGTTGGGGTTGGGTGTTGGGTTTTTCCTCCTTTGCCTTTTGTCAGTGAGGTGGGCTCTGCGGTCTTCTTCAAAGGAGGTTGCTGCCCGCCAAACTGTGAGGCGCCAAGATGCACGGTTTGAGGTACAACCTGACAAAACAGCATTTCTCCAGTCCTCCATGCAAAACACGCAGACAACCAAACATACCACACAAACTGACAAATATGTATGCAGGACAAGTTTTCATACTATATACAAATAAATAGCCTCATGAATGAGAATCTTAGATAGAGTGAGCAATTCATTTGGTCATTCAAATGAAATGCCTGTGGGATGATGCTGTTCCTCCACCTAGTGGTGCTGGCTCTGATACTCCTGCATCTCTTTCCTGAAAAATTCTATGTCCAGAGTGGAAGAGGTCCTCAATGATTTTGCATGCTTTCTTTTGACAATGATCCCAGTAGATCACCTCAATTGTGGGGTGCGGGGGGGAGAGAAGATTTCCTCTCTGCCACCCTTATGGTCCAGTGGATTGATCTCTGATCCATTTCTCTGCAGCAACCGTACCATACTGTCAGGACGCTCTCTTGAAAGAGCTCTTGCAGAAGGTTGAAAATAATAGCTGGTAGTATTGCCCGTATTCAGTCTTCTCAGGAAGTACAGTCGCTGTTGCGCCTTCCTGACAAGTTGTATGCACACGATAAATCACAGAATAAGTGATCTCCAAGGAACTTGGTGCTCTTCATTCTCTCCACTACAAGAGTTGTTGATGTGTAGTGGAGGATGGTCATTTCTGGTCCTCCTGAAGTCCATAATCATCCCCTTTGTCTTTTTTTTTTTAAATTATTTATTAATTTAGAATCACACAAATAAATCACATAATGAAAAATAATTCAAATCAATACAAATACATGTAGCAATGAAAAAGAAAAAGGATAAAAAAAACCTCCCTCTATACCACCCCACTCCTCCCCTCTATTCCCTACAAAGAAAGAAGAAAATAAGAAAGGGACAAGAGACCCTCAACAGGGGTACTTATTACTTTAAAGTTTCTTATAGTATGAGATCTTAAAGGGAATGTCAGAGCTTCATTTAAATATTAGCACCCATATTTTGTAAATATGGACTTCATAGCCTCCAAATCCGTGTCAGACTGCCAAGTTATGGCAATACATTTTTTTGCTACTGCTAAAGCAATTTCAACAAACTACTTTTGATACATATTTAACTTGGGTCCAGTATTCTTAATATCACTCAATAAAAATAACATTGGATCCTGTGAGAATTTAATCCCTTTATTCATTCCAATAATTTACCCATTTCTAACCAAAAAGATTTAACTTTAGGACACTGCCAAGTAGAATGCAAAAATGAACCAATTTCTTGTCCACATCTAAAACATAAATCCAAAAAAGTGATACAATTTTTTTAAGCATGTGGTGTTAGATTTAACTTATGTTATTGTACCATTCTATTCTCACATTTATTGTACTTTTCATATTTTCCTCTACATATCCCAATCCAATCTCATTCATCTATTATTCAAATCTACTTCCCATCTTTGTCTAGAACTATGAAACCCTATTTTTCGGGCTTTCTTTTGTATTAACCTATACATCAATGAGAAATTTCTTTATATTTCTATTATGTAACAATAATTCTAATTCCATCTCTGGATAACGGCTCTTGGCCATATTTTCACGTAAAGATTCCAAAACTTGATAATAACAAAATCTAGTATTTTTAGGTATCTTGAACTTCTCCTTCATTCTATCAAAAAAATAAATTTTACTGATTCAAAAAATCTATCTTTTTAATTACCTGACACTGCTAAATCTTAAAAAATTTATTTCCCATGGAAAATGGAATCAATCTATTCAGCAATAATGGTGGTTTTCCAGACAATAATCCTCCTCCCCCAATTTCTTTATCAATCTTATTCCAAAGCTCAATTAAATGGTTCAATGTGGAAGTTTCTCTAATCATTGTTTACAACCTTAAAATCCATTTATAGATAAAATCTTGTGGGTTTGGCTCCCCTATTTTACCAAGCTGGAATTTTATTTAAATCATACATAACATTAACAAAACACAGCAGGGCAGTTTTGTAATAATTCTTAAAACTAGGGAGCTGCAAACCTCCTAAATCGTAATTCCAGATTAATTTATCCAAAGAAACTCTTGTCATCCTTCCTTTGCATAAAAAATTTCCTTACACAAGCATTTAATTCTTCTTTAAAAATTTGAGGAATTGCAAGAGGATCGAATGAAAAAGATATTGTATTCTAGGAAAAAAAATCCCATTAATCTTAACACAATTTACTACTTCTTCTTCGGCTTGGCTTCGCGGACGAAGATTTATGGAGGGGGTAAATGTCCACGTCAGCTGCAGGCTCGTTTGTGGCTGACAAGTCCAATGCGGGACAGGCAGGCACGGTTGCAGGGGAAAATTGGTTGGTTGGGGTTGGGTGTTGGGTTTTTCCTCCTTTGTCTTTTGTCAGTGAGGTGGGCTCTGTGGTCTTCTTCAAAGGAGGTTGCTGCCCGCCGAACTATGAGGTGCCTACACCTATTAAAGTAATAGGTAATGTATTCCATCTTTCCAAATCTTCCTTTATTCTTTTTAATAATGGAAAAGAATTTCATTTAATTTTTTTTTTAATTTGACTTCCACTCAAATACCTAAATATTTTATTCCCTTATCTGGCCATTTAAAATCAATTATGTTCTTACAATTTACATAATTCCCCTTGACTAAAGGCATAATTTCATGTTTTTCCAAATTAATTTTATAACCAGATACTTCCCCATATTCTTTTAATCTAAATTTACGTTGATACACAAATTTAACAGATCTGTTCAATAAATCAAAATGTTACCTGCAAACAAACTGATTTTGTGTTCTTCCTGATTCACTTTAATACCTTTTATCTTTGAATCCTGTCTTATTAATTCAGCAAAGGTTTCAATTGCTAAAACAAATAAAGTCGATGACAGTGGACAACCTTATGTTTTGCAGTAGGGTTCTTATATATTATTTTAATCCAATCATTAAATATTGACCCTAACTCAAATTCTTCCAAAACTTTTAAAAGAAAATCCCAATCTAATTCATCAAATGCTTTTTCTACATCTAAAGCCACCACAACACTCAAATCACTCCTTTTATTTAAATTAAACTCATCAACTTTGCCATGTTATCTGAAGATTTCCTATTTTTATCAAATGCTATTTGATCCATATGTATTAACTTTTGTAAATATTTTATCAATTTATTTGCAAAAACTTTAGCTAATATCTTATAATCTGCATTTATTATCAAAATTGGTCTATATGAAGCGGATTTCAATGGATCTTTATTTTAGGTATTACTGTAATAATTGCTGTTGAAAATGAATCCAGGAGACCATGAGTTTCATAAATAGAGGTATCAAAACTGCTCATCATTAATGAAGAATGATCCTTTATAGTTGCACCTTGACTTTCTTCAGCTCTTCATCTGATTCTCTTGGTCTCCCTTTTCTATATCACTACTTGTCAAAAAAAAGTTTCTGACAGCTCTGTTACAAGTTGTAGTTCCTCAGTTCTGCCAATGCTAGAAGTGGCGCTGTCAAGTCTCCATTCAGAAGCTTGCTGTTGCTTTGAGCATACATGGAGTAAACCTTCGCATATGCACACAATATTCTGATATTCCTCCCGAGAGATTGGAAACGCTCCAGTGCCATCTTCCTCAGTTCCCCGGGGAAGTGGCGCTGCTGCTGGCGTCAGGAAGGCCATCATCGCCTGCGTAGTTCGTGGAAGCTTCGGAACCTGAGCCCCAAGCTCCAATATTAAAGTTGCCCGTACATTCTCCATTTTCTTTACTCTTAACTTGGTTTTTGCTGCCGCCTTTCCTCTACAAGCCATGCCTAGCATGTTACAAGTAGATTCCAGGGGTTTTTAATATCTGTAAATTATTTTAAAAGTTCTTATTTTCTGGCTGTAAAATTATTCCACTGGGAGAGTCTTCATTCCACCTCCTTCCCTCACGCTCCACCACCCTCCCCTTTGTTTTGACCACATTACGACTCAGGTTGTTATTCTCGCCCCATATCCCAACATTTTCTACTTCTCTGAAGTGCGACTGATCTTTGTTGCTGTTGAAGCCAACTATTTTTGTGTCATCTGCAAATTTGATGCCACTATTGGAGCTGCATCAGGCAAAACAGTCGTAGGTCAATAGCATAAACAGGAGTGGGCTGATACCAGCCCTCATACCAGGTCACGTTCTGGTTGGTCAGTACACTTTCCACTACATTTCTGTAGAAGATTGCCATGGTTTCCGATGTCATACCGAACCTCCGCCAACTTCTGAGGAAGTCGAGGTACTGACATGCTTTCTTCACATTGAAACTCCTAGAATGGAGATTATCAGCATCATTTCAATATAAAGGTTGAATCAGCCATTGATTTTAGCAACAGAATGTGAAAAGAAAAAAAGGGCATATGCTGCAAAACCCTGTGGTTGTAATGGATAAAGTCATGAATCTAAATATAAAGAAAGAAAGTGAAACTACAAAAGTGGAAAAGGCAAATATAAATACAGGAAATTGAAAGGTTAAGAAAGCTTGAAAGAAAATGTTAAATTCAGGATTATCATGTTGAGAGTTTTATCTGTGCCCGTGTGTGAAATAGGAATTCAAATATACCCAAGTAATTAAAGAAACAGATAAATAGATAAAAGGGTTGGTGGAGTAACTCATAGCAAAAAGGAAACCTCTGTAGGTTAATCAAGGAAATTCGAAATGAAGGAAAAACCAGAGGGGTACAATTCAGTGATCACTGGGGATTAGAGGTGGAGAGAGTGAGCAAATTCAAATTCCTAGCAGTCATTACATCAGAGGACATTTCCTTGTCCCAATATACTAATGTCATTTTGAAAGCATGTCAGTTCCTCTACTTTCTCAGGAGTTTGCAGATGTTTGGTGTAACACTGAAAACTTGGAAAACTTCTATAGATGTATAGTGGATAGTGTGCTGACTGGCTGCATAACAGTTTGGAATGGGGACACTAGTATCTCTGAGCAGAAAGCCCTGCAGAAAGTACCAATCAAGTTCCAGACTAGTTACTATACCTCCACCCTCAGACTCCAAAACATCAAACTTAGAGACTCATTTAAGAACTCTTACTTTGCAAATTATTATTGAATATGTACTTTCTATCTTGCATTGTTTGTTTGCATTTCCTTCTTGTTGGCATTTCTCTCTTTTGTATTCACATCTTGACTTGAGTAGTTTTTTCCATTACTGATCAAGTAGAAATTCTGCCTGGCCCACGGGAAGAAGGATCTCAGGGTTGTATGTGATGTCATGTGAGAGGTGAATTCCGATTATTTGGGGGGTGGGGTGGTTGGAGTTGGAAGAACAATGTCAGTGACATGCAGGGAGGATGGGGGAGAGGAAGATGGAAAAGAGGAGGAGTGGAGTCAGACAGAAGTGAAAACAAGGCAGTTGACTTCTCAAATAGAAGTGGTTACTGAGGCCACCTGGTTGGAAAATGCCAAGACCGAATACAAGGTGGTGCTCATCCAATTTTTATGTGGCCTCAACCTGGCAGAACATTAGGCCATGGATGCCAGTCTAAGAATGGGAAGTAAAGTTGAAGTGGATGACCACTGGAAGATACCTGCTGTTACAGCAGAGCAGATGAGCTAAATGAAGCAATCTCGTGGGCAATGGGAAGGCATCCATCCAGTTCTTGATAATCCTTATGGAAGGGTTTTCTGCCCTAAAATCAACAACTTATTGCTTTCCACAGCGTCTGCCTATCCTGCTAAATTCTTCCAGCACTTTGTGCGTCGTTCTAGTTTTCTAGCATCTGCAGATCTCATTTACCTCCCACAAATGCTGCCAGTGTTTCCCATTATAAATTCAGATTTCTACCATACTTTTTCTTTTTCAAAAATTCATGGGACCATCTTTACAAATAGTTTTGCTAACCATTTTCCAATAAAGGCAATTTGCATTCCAAACTGGTCAAATTGCATGCATAATTTCTATATTATGTGGCACCTATACCACCATCTCCAAGCATTTAACAGTTTAAAAATAAAAATTGTATTTTTCTTCCTTTTCACATTTTACTTCATTTACAACTGTTTCTTTGCACAATACTTTCTTAATTACCATATATTTTGGTGTACAAGTTAACCCCCATTTTTCAGGCTGTCTGGGCCTCCCAGGAACAATCCCAAAAAAATTTTAAAACATCCCAATCACATGTTACAAACCTGTAAAGTTTAAAAAATACCCTCGGCCCATGCAGCTAGAGCACCCACATTACACTCCTGGAGGGAGGAGCAACCTCACCCTTCCAGGCAGGAGCAGCGACGGCAACCACAGGATCCCAGGTATGAGCGGTTATGGAGGCAACCAGCGGTGGGGAAGTATCGGGGAGCGGCACCACCGGCGATGGGGAAGTACTTCCAGTATCAACTTGTACACCAAATTGACGCAAATCTGGCATTTTCCGTGAATTTAAGGTCTCAGAAGTATATCCGGTGTATAAGTTGAGCCCCCTTTTTGAGAATTTTTTTTTAAATAAAAGTTTCATGACTCGACTTATATGCTGAAGTATACGGTATATTGGTTGCGTGCTTTGTTTTAAATTCAACACAATTTGAGGTTTTATCTTCAACTTGGTTAAGATCCTATCTTACAGGGGAATTATTCTGCATCTGTGACTTTTAAGTGAAATTCACAATGTCCGCAACCATAGTTCCAGAACAGATTAAGATCAATTGAGCTCTAATGAATTCAGTGGTACGATTCCAGTGTCATAATAAAATTGAAGTTTACACAAGGATTAAAACCCAAACAGGACCATATCTGCGTCAGTCAATTGTTTCTTCTTTCCAAAAATAGTTAAAATTAAAGCTACAATTTTTCCTATGTAGGAGTGAAAAAAGTGTCAATGTGTCAATCGCATACTTATTTTTCCGCAAATTTGAAGAACTACTTCCTGAAGCAAATCCACACACAATCTGAACACCAATATTCAATTCTATTGCTTTTTCCCATCCTGCTGTGCCAAATGTATTACTCAGGAACTTAACAAAGACTTGAAGATTACACATATAAGAACTGAGTATTTACTATACAAGATGCTGGTGTGAAAATTTTACACAGTAAATATTAATGTAATTCTGATCAATTTTATAATGAAAAGATTGATAAGCACCAGGTTGCATTGCTTAGCAAAGAACATGCAAGTCAGAACAAGGATAAAGAAGTGTTTTATTAGGTAAAACTAGAGTCCAAGTGGTACAGGCAAATATCAGTAGTCATCTATGGATGGACCTTTTATACAGCAGAGCAAGCTAATGAAGAACAGAGATCTCACTGACCAAAGAAGCAAAGTTGCGCAATATTAGGTGCACCATCAAGAGGAACAGCCATGCTGGGCTCTATTACCATGATCCAATTGCTGTCATCCCAACCATTATAAAGTACACTTATAGAAAGGTTTTTAATGACCCAAAAGGATCTTTACTCCAAACACCTTTTGAACACCTATAGCTGGCCAAGTTTCTGCTAAATGGAGAAATAATTTTTGGAGTGGGGCAATATGTTCATCACCAGATTGGTGTTTGTGATATACAGTAAATATTAGGTACACCATATAAATTGGTAACTAATGTTATAATTCCCAAGATTTTTTTTGACAGTGCAGCATTCCTCCAGTCCTGGAGTGGAGCCTATGCTTTTTCTGCTGGAATGGAATATACCACCCTTGTGGTTCAGAGATAGCTGGCACTACAACACGATAACAATGTATTACAACACTTTATAGCTGAATAATTCAATTGAATAAATACTTAGACAAGTCACCTTATAGTCAAATAAAGAATTCTAATTTTGTTCAGTGCACTCAAATGTATTTGCAGCCAATAAGTGGACATCTCAACTATTAAATTATTTGCAAACATAGGTAAATAATGGAAACAAAACTAAGTGAGTACATGAATAGAAACAGGAGCAGGCCAACTGACCGATTAAGCATTCAATAGGTCATGACTGATGTGGCAGAGGTCTCAGCTCCACCTACCTCCTTTGCTCCATAACTCTCAATTCCCCTAATTTTCAAAAGTTTATGCAATTTAGCATTAAGTACATTTAATGAGGTCGCAACCAGGTATGGTCTGACCTAGGAGGGGAGGCAGGCCCCTCCAGCCCGGGTAAGAAACCTGCATAGGAGAAGGCCACTCTGATATAAAACCTACGACCCAAGGACCTCGCTGCCACGTCCCAGCTTGCTTGGCCACGGCACACGAACCATGGGTGGAAAGGGTGGGGCCAGTACTGCGTGCACTGCACTCCACCTAAAAGCTCCTTTGCGCAGGCCTGAGGACAGGTCCACGTCCTCCCCCTCAAAAGATGCTCACAGACTCAAGCTAGCATGCTGGAACATCAGAACCATACTAGACAAGGCTGACAGCCACCGACCTGAACGTCGGTCTGCCCTCATCGCACATGAACTCCTCAGACTTGACATTGACATAGCTGCTCTCAGTGAAGTCCGCCTTGCAGATGTAGGCAGCCTCCAATAACGCGGCGTGGGCTACACACTCTACTGGTCTGGCAAGCCTATGGATGAACGACGCCTATCTGGTGTAGGCTTCATGGTCAAGAACTTCATTGCCTCCAAACTCGAAAACCTCCCGACAGGCCACTCAGACCGAATCATGTCCATGCGACTCCCCCTTCAAAACAAGTGTCACATCACCCTCATCAATGTCTATGCTCCAACCCTCCAGGCGGAACCAGCAGAAAAGGACAAGTTCTACACTGATCTGCGCAACCTCATTCAACGCACCCCTACAGCCGACAAGGTTGTCATCCTTGGCGACTTCAACGCTCGCGTCGGCAAAGACTCAGAAACCTGGCCAGGAATCCTGGGCAAGCATGGTGTCGGCAAGTGCAACGACAACGGGCGCCTCCTGTTGGAGCTCTGCGCAGAACAGCGGCTTGTCATTACAAACACCCTTTTTCAGCAGAGGGACAGTCTGAAGACTACCTGGATGCATCCCCGATCCAAACACTGGCACCTCCTGGACTACGTCCTGGTGCGAGAAAGAGACAGACGAGATGTGCTCCACACCAGGGTCATGCCCAGCGCGGAATGCCACACTGACCACCGGCTGGTTCGCTGCAAGCTCAACCTTCACTTCAAGCCAAAGTCCACGAACAGTAAAGCCCCCAGAAAGAGGTTAAATGTTGGAAACTTGCAGTCAGACGAAGTGAGAGGAAACTTCCAGGCAAACCTCAAAGCAAAGCTCAAGGATGCAATCCGCCTCACGGACTCATCCCCTGAAACCCTCTGGGATCAGCTGAAGACTGCCATACTGCAATCCACTGAAGAGGTACTGGACTTCTCCTCCAGGAAAAACAAGGACTGGTTCGACGAAAACAACCAGGAAATCCAGGAGCTGCTGGCAAAGAAGCGAACTGCCCACCAGGCTCACCTTGCAAAGCCGTCCTGGCCAGAGAAGAAACGAGCCTTCCGTCGCGCATGTAGCCATCTTCAGCGCAAACTCCGGGAGATCCAAAATGAGTGGTGGACTAGCCTCGCCAAACGAACCCAGCTCAGCGTGGACATTGACAACTTCAGGGGTTTTTACGAGGCTCTAAAGGCTGTGTTCGGCTCTTCACCCCAAGTCCAAAGCCCGCTGCGCAGCTCAGACGCCAAAGTCCTCCTCAGCAACAAGATCTCCATCTCAACCGATGGTCAGAACACTTCCAATCTCTTTTCAGTGCCAACTGCTCAGTCCAAGAATCCGCCCTGCTCAACAGCCCTTAAGGCAAGAGCTGGATGAGGTCCTCACCCGGGAAGAGACATATAAGGCAATTGAACAACTCAAAAGTGGCAAAGCAGCAGGTATGGATGGAATCCCCCCCAGAGGTCTGGAAGGCTGGCAGCAAAACTCTGCATGCCAAACTGCATGAGTTTTTCAAGCTCTGCTGGGACCAAGGAAAGCTGCCTCATGACCTTTGTGATGCCATCATCATCACCCTGTACAAAAACAAAGGCGAGAAATCAGACTGCTCAAACTACAGGGGAATCACACTGCTCTCCATTGCAAGCAAAATCTTAACTAGGATTCTCCTAAATAGAGTAATACCTAGTGTCGTCGAAAATGTTCTCCCAGAATCACAGTGCGGATTTCGTGCAAACAGAGGAACTACTGACATGGTCTTTGCCCTCAGACAGCTCCTAGAAAAGTGCAGAGAACAAAACAAAGGACTCTACATCACCTTTGTTGACCTCACCAAAGCCTTCGACACCGTGAGTAGGAAAGGGCTTTGGCAAATACTAGAGCGCCTCGGATGCCCCCCAAAGTTCCTCAACATGGTTATCCAACTGCACGAAAACCAACAAGGTCGGGTCAGATACAGCAATGAGCTCTCTGAACCCTTCTCCATTAACAATGGCATGAAGCAAGGCTGCATTCTCGCACCAACCCTCTTTTCAGTCTTCTTCAGCATGATGCTGAAAGAAGCCATGAAAGACCTCAACAATGAAGACGCTGTTTACATCCGGTACCGCACGGACGGCAGTTTCTTCAATCTGAGGCGCCTGCAAGCTCACACCAAGGCACAAGAGCAACTTGTCCGTGAACTACTCTTTGCAGACGATGCCGCTTTAGTTGCCCATTCAGAGCCAGCTCTTCAGCGCTTGATGTCCTGTTTTGCAGAAACTGCCAAAATGTTTGGCCTGGAAGTCAGCCTGAAGAAAACTGAGGTCCTCCATCAGCCAGCTCCCCACCATGACTACCAGCCCCCCCACATCTCCATCGGGCACACAAAACTCAAAACGGTCAACCAGTTTACCTATCTCGGCTGCACCATTTCATCAGATGCAAGGATCGACAATGAGATAGACAACAGACTCGCCAAGGCAAATAGCGCCTTTGGAAGACTACACAAAAGAGTCTGGAAAAACAACCAACTGAAAAACCTCACAAAGATTAGCGTATACAGAGCCGTTGTCATACCCACACTCCTGTTTGGCTCCGAATCATGGGTCCTTTACCGGCATCACCTACGGCTCCTAGAACGCTTCCACCAGCATTGTCTCCGCTCCATCCTCAACATTCATTGGAGCGACTTCATCTCGAACATCGAAGTACTCGAGATGGCAGAGGCCGACAGCATTGAATCCACGCTGCTGAAGATCAAACTGCGCTGGGTAGGTCACGTCTCCAGAATAGAGTTATATGGCGAAATCTCCACTGGCCACCGAGACAGAGGTGCACCAAAGAAGAGGTACAAGGAGTGCCTAAAGAAAGCTCTTGGTGCCTGCCACATTGACCACCGCCAGTGGGCTGATATCGCCTCAAACCATGCATCTTGGCGCCTCACAGTTCGGCGGGCAGCAACCTCCTTTGAAGAAGACCGCAGAGCCCACCTCATTGACAAAAGACAAAGGAGGAAAAACCCAACACCCAACCCCAACCAACCAATTTTCCCCTGCAACCGCTGCAACCATGTCTGCCTGTCCCGCGTCGGACTTGTCAGCCACAAACGAGCCTGCAGCTGACGCGGACATTACCCCTCCATAAATCTTCGTCCGTGAAGCCAAGCCAAATAAAAAAAAGAACATTTAATGAGGCAATATCCATTGCAGTGGTTCTTAACCTTTTCCTTTTCACTCACATACCACTAAGTATTCCCTATGCCATAGGTGCTCTGTGATTAGTAAGGGATTACTTGAGGTGGTATGTGGGTGGAAAGAAAAAGTTTGAAAACACTGTTTTAACCATATCTAATTGGCTCGTTATGTGCAGAGTTTCACAACACCAAAGGAAGTGGCCAATGGCCAGTTTTCTCAAGCAAAATATTTCAGTTACAACTGGGTCTAGAGCAGTGATTTTCAACTTTCCCTTCTCACTCACATCCCACCATAAGCAAACCCTTACTAATCACAGTGGTGTGTGAGTGGAAAGAAAAAGGTTGAGAACCACTGATCCACTGCTCCTTGGGCTGAGAATTGCAAATATTCACCACTTTGTGGGAAAAGACATTCCTCCTCATCTCGGTCCTAAATCTAATCCCCTGAAACCTTAGGCTATGCACCCTTATTCTAGTCTGACTTGCCAGCTGAATGAACTTTCCTGCCTCAATTTTATCTGGCCTATTCATAATTTTATAAGTTTCAGGAAGATCCCTTTTTATTCTTCTAAATTCCATTGTATAGTCCCAGGTAACTCAATTTCTCTTCAATGCCTAAACTCCTCCTCTCTAGTATCAACCTGGTGCACCGCAGCTCCAAAGCTAGTACATCCTTTTTCAAGAAGCCAGAACTAACTGTCTGCAGTACTCTAAGTATGCCTGATTGTACAATTACAGCAGAAGCCCCCCCCCCCCCCCCACCCCGCTCTTAAATGCAATCCCTCTCGCAATGAAGGCCAATATTGCATTTGGTTTCCTGATGTGAGAGATGAGAAAAACTGACATTGCAATATGAACATGAAGAAATGAAGAAAATTGATACATAAGTAAATGAATGAAGCCAGTGCAAACAACATGAGACATGGATATTAGAAGGCAGGAAGCTGACACTGTCTGAGTAAGATAAGAATCTCCTACACCAGCAAGTTCACTGAATGAAGGAGAGAAGGACAGACAATTGAGAATAGAAGTAGAGTTAGTCTGAATGAGATAAGGGTCGCCAAGCCCCAGATAGAATTAGCAAGGCTTGCATAAATAATTAGAAGACCTTAGACAGTATTAGCAAGTTATACATATATAATTAGTAAGCCATACAACAGATTTTTCAAGTATGCATATTTAACTAGTAAACCCTAGACAAGATTAACGAACCCTGCAGATGAAGGGACTGTAGCCCTGAGAGTCGGGAAGGTGTGAATGGGGACAAGGGCTAGGATGTGAATAAGGACAATGGGAATAATGGCATAAGAAGACACCGACAGGATACCCCCTGGTCCTCCAAGTCTACTGAAACTGCATGTAGGCAGGAAGGATTGCCTCTGCCAAACCCATCCAGGGGGCAGAAGAATGTAAGGGGGAGGGTATTCTGATGCTGAAATTTACTGTATAAAAGTTGGGTGAGCCCCAGTGTACGTGTGTATTCCCAGGGTAAGGGGAAGCACCCAACTTTGCATTGTTGTTGTAATAAATGTTCTTTGTTCTCAATATTTGTCTCGAGCAATTTCTTTAAAGGTACTTCTATTTCTAACAAATGGGGACTCGTCTGGGATCACACTCCCTCCACTGACAGAGTGCCCGACGACGAGAGTAGGTGCACTCCAGCTGATTCAGCTGGACTCACGGACGACGGGTGGCTGGTCAGTGGAAGAAGCGAGTGATATCCGAGAAGAGGCATTGAGAACAAACGACGGAAGAAATGTTAAGGAAGCGCGCTAGAGCCTTGCTATTGGAACCCGGTAAGAGGAATTTTACTTGCCTCTCAGTATGGGAAATATGGGTAGCAAGGAAGAGAGTCCTGGTAAAGGATGTGAGGATCAGATAACTACACACAGCCCGCTTGGGTTGATGTTATCTGACTGGGGCACGGGAAGGACCCGTGGAAAGGACAAACTGACCATGGTCAGGTATTGTTGTAGGGACTGGGTTAAATACCCGATAAAAGGGAGCTCTGTGTACTGGCCAAAACTCGGATCCGAGGATGACTGGATGTGTCAAGCTTTGAACATCTGGCTCTATCAAAACCAGAGAGATAACCTAGAGAGCAGGGAATATGCAGCCTGCTGGCTTAGGGGATCGTGTGATCAATTGGTTTTGAAAGAAAAAGAGCACAGGGACAAGAGAGAGGAGGGACCTTTTATCCCTGAACCACAAGGGTGGGATGTGCTACATTCCCTCCCTCCACCTTATGTTCCTCCTATGCCGGCTCCTATCTTTCCTCCCCCTCCTATAACCTACCCTTCTGCACCTTCCCCACCACTAAAGAGAGAAGAGAGCAGGAGTGGTATGATGGCTCGTTCACAAAGCACTTGATTACCACCCTTGTTGACAGGAGAGAGAGGAAACTTTAATTCAGAACAGTGTGAGACTCTTCAGGAAGAAAGGGCAGAGCCCCCCAATCCATCTCCCAGGGAGCAGGAACCCAGACCTAATAAGCCAGAAACCAACTGGATGCGACCCCTGCGGGAAGTTCCCGAAGGAGAGGCTCTCGGTTTCGTAAATGTGCCCCTGACCAGTACTGAAGTGCGTAACTTTAAGAAAGAACTCACTTCCCTGATAGAAGATCCCCAGGGATGTGCCGAACAGTTAGACCAATTTTTGGGACCAAATCTATATACTTGGGAGGAGTTAACATCTATCTTTAGGACCCTGTTTACTTTGGATGAGTGTGGAATGATCCGCCAGGCAGGGATTAAAGTCTGGGATAGGGATCACCAAGGGGGACTAGATGCGGTACCAGGAGAAACTAAATTCCCCTTGGCAAGACCTAATTGGGATAAAAATACCAATGACGGTCGGGTATTGATGGAAGAGTACAGGGTTAATTTGATAAGAGGAATCAAGGAATCTGTCCCAAAGGGACAGAATTTCAAGAAAGCCTTTGAGGTTCCCCAAGGTCCCGACGAGACCCCTTCCGCATTTCTGAATAGATTGCGCACGGCAATACAGCAATATGGAGGTCTCGACATAGAATCCCCAGCAGGGCAACAATTGGTACTAACTGGTTTTGTTACCAACTCAGCCCCAGACATTAGAAGAAAATTACAAAAGACAGAAAATTGGCATGAACAGAGAATAACTCAGCTTCTACAGATCGCACAAAAAGCATTCGTCCAGAGGTCTGAAGATAAGCAAATAGAGAAGGCAAAAACATTAATCCAAGCGGTCAGAGAAGTAGTAGATGAGCAACAAAAAAAGGATAGGGACTGTGTGCCAGCTCCTGTATGCGGTGAGGGAAGCCACGGGTGGGGAAGTGCGGACCCCAGTGGATGGAGGAGTAGAGGAGGATTCCGGGGACGACAACCCTTCCTGGGGCACCTTAGAAACCCAGGTAGAGATTGGGAAACGGGAACATTTGTCTGTTTCCATTGTAAAAAGGAAGGACACTTTAAAAAGGATTGCCCACTGCGAGCCAGGGACACACGATCCTATGCCCTGATGGAAGCAGATTATGAATAGGGGGGTCACGGTTCTCAGTCAATACACACTGTGGGGCTGCACGGAGAACCATTAGTTAATTTATGCATAGGACCCCACAGTGACAACATGATATTTTTAGTTGATTCTGGAGCAGCCCGATCTAGTATTTTACACCAACCAAAGGGGGTTAAAATAGAAGGGACAATGATAGTTTCGGGGGTGGGAGGAAGAGACTTCACAGTCCCTGTATTAAGGGAGGTCAGAATCCAAATGGGAAATAAGGAAATAGTAGAGGATCTTCTACTACTTCCCCAGGCTGGAGTATGCTTATTAGGACGAGACTTACAGGACCAATTGGCTATTGGTACCAGACCACTAGAATCAGGCATCGGGGTTCAATTTTATATTTTAAGCGAGGAAGATCGAGAACTTATCAATCCAAGAGTATGGGCAGAAAAAGGCAATAGAGGAGTTTTAGACATTCCTCCCCTCCAAGTTACTTTAAAAGACTCGCAACAAACAATTAGAAGAAAACAGTACCCAATTCCTATGGCTGGCCACAAAGGTCTGCGGCCCGTAATTGACCAGCTGTTTAAGGATGGTATACTCGAACCTTGTATGTCACCCTTTAATACCCCGATTTTACCTGTCCAGAAACCAGACAGTACCTATCGATTAATACAGGACTTAAGGGAGTTGAACAAAATCATTCTCACCCGTCACCCTGTTGTACCTAATCCCTATACGATCATGAGTAAAATCGATCCCCATAGTAAATGGTTTAGTGTGATTGACCTCAAAGATGCTTTCTGGACCTGTCCGTTGGCAACAGAAAGCAGAGACATGTTTGCCTTTGAATGGGAAAACCCTTTTACTGGACGTAAAAATCAATATCGGTGGACTGCCCTTCCTCAGGGCTTTACAGAATCTCCAAATTTATTCGGTCAGGTCCTGGAACAGATACTAGATGAGGCTCCACGGAGAGACAATTGTCAGCTAATACAATACGTAGACGACTTGTTAATTACTGGAAGAACATACGAATTGGCTAAAGAATTTACTGTTGCACTTTTAAATTTTTTAGAAAAGAAAGGTCTTAGAGTGAGCGAATCCAAATTACAATTTGTTCAATCAGAAGTTAAATACTTAGGTCATCTGGTAAGTCAGGGAACTAGGAAAATAAGTCCAGAGAGGATACGTGGTATTCTGCAGATTCCCCCTCCCAAAAATGCCAAGGAACTTAGGAAATTTCTTGGCTTAGTGGGATTCTGTAGAATCTGGATGGAAAATTATTCTAGCCTTGTCAAATTTCTTTACGATAAACTCACGATTATAGAGACCGAAGCTCTTGTCTGGACAGACGATGAGATTAAAGATTTTGACTTCGTTAAACATAGCCTTACGCGTGCCCCAGTCTTGGCACTACCCGACTTAAATAAGCCTTTTGATTTATATATGCCAAAGGAGGTGTAGCCACCGGAGTACTAACCCAGGACAGGGCAGGCTATAGACAACCAGTGACCTTTCTATCAAAGATTTTAGACCCCGTTTGTCGTGGCTGGCCAGAATGTGTACAAGCCATCGCAGCCACTGCTGTTTTAGTTGAGGAAGGAGGGAAAATTACTTTCGGCGCCCCTATGATAGTTCACACCCCTCACACAGTCTGCAATATTCTCTTACAACGTGCTGGGAGATGGCTCACGGACCCTAGAATTTTAAAATATGAAACGATCCTAATGGATAGGGATGATTTGACCTTGCTCACGACTAAAACCCTTAACCCAGCAGCCTTCCTCGTTGCTCCAAATTTGGACAATTCCACAAATGAATTAGAACATGAGTGCTTAGAAGTCATAGACCTACAAACCAAAATTAGGGAAGATCTAACTGATGTCCCTTTAAAAGAAGGTGAAAGATGGTTTATTGACGGCTCTTCACGATGCATTGCAGGAACTCGCTATAGTGGGTATAGTGTAGTGGATGGGTAGCAAGGTCTAGTGATTGAAGCCGGTCGCCTCCCTGGTCATTGGTCAGTGCAATCCTGTGAATTATACGCCCTATGTAGAGCACTCCACGGCTTAGAGAACAAAATAGGCACTATCTACACTGACTCTAAGTACGCTTTTGGTGTAGTCCACACCTTTGGGAAGATCTGGAAAGAACGGGGAATGATAACTGGTAAAGTTAGCCCATGAACACTTAATTGTCCAATCCCTAGATGCTCTGACGCTCCCGACTGAAATAGCCGTAGTACATGTCCGAGGACATCAAAGTGGTGACAGTCCTGAAGCTAACGGCAACATACAGGCTGATGCAGCTGCCAAACAGGCTGCACTTGCGGAAAATATTCACATCCACCTATTACTGCCCACACCACTAGAGATTAAAAAAAACCCATCTTTTCACGGGAAGAGGAGGTCTCAATGAAAGATCAGGGATTTCGCTAAACTGCCGACGGGTTGTGGTGGAAAACAGACGGACGTCAAGTCCTTAACAAAGCATTAGCCCGCCAAGTGGTAGATCAGCTACACCAACAGACACATTGGGGAACTCAGGCGCTTGTTGATGCCTTTCAACGATCTTTATACTGCTCCGGTATATATACAATTGCTAAACTTACTACTCGCAGCTGTCCGATCTGTCAGAGAATCAATAAGAAATCTATGCGCCCTGTACTGCCTGGTGGTCGCGACATCGCAGTTCACCCGTTTCAACGCATACAAGTTGATTTTACAGAACTTCCTAAAATTGGTATTTACAAATACCTTCTAGTCATGGTAGATCATTTTACACGATGGGTTGAAGCTTTCCCCACCCCGAATGATCGAGCTACCACTGTAATCAGAATACTTATTGAATCTGTGATTCCAAGATATGGTCTGATTCAAACCATTGATTCAGACCGAGGAACACATTTTAGCTCTCAGGTTCTCCAGGGTGTCTGCAAGAAACTGGGAATAGACTGGCAACTACATACCCCATGGCACCCCCAAAGTTCAGGTCGAGTTGAAAGAATGAATCAAACTTTGAAAAATCAACTCACTCAACTTCATGAAGAGACTGGCCTCTCCTGGATTAAATTTTTACCATTAGCCCTGCTTAGAATTCGCACAGCCCCTCGTAAAGACCTTGCAGTCTCACCATACGAAATGATGTTTGGACTTCCATTTATGGGATTCCACACTGATACCCCTATCCCTGAGGCTAATGATCAATACATTTCAAAATTTCTACAGGGTCTTTCTACTTCTATACACGACTTGAAACAGAAGGGATTATTAGCCCAAACTCCACCCCTGGAATTTCCTATCCATTCTATTAAACCTGGTGATTGGGTTTATGTCAAAGCATGGCAAGATAACCAACTGAAACCTGCCTGGGATGGTCCCTACTGTGTACTTTTGATTTCAGACGCTGCCGTGCGAACAAGAGAAAAAGGCTGGACCCACATCCAACGGATTAAACCAGCCACCGAACCACAGGATCACGACAGTCAAACTCAACCCTCCACCTGGCGTGCAGTGCCTCATCCTTCTGACCTGAAACTTACACTACGCCGTGAAAAAGTGCCGTAATGTTGTTTTTATTCTTTATTGTATTGTTTAATTGTTGCTTCTCCATTTCTGGGACATCACTTAATTACTCACAATGTATTAAGTCCTCCTGGAATAGGGGCAGCAGAGGTCACAATTTTTTTCCTTTAGAGTTTAGACAAGGTGTAGATTTAGTTTTTAGCCATAGTAAGATATGTTTTAATAAGGGATTCCAATACGGACCAGGGGACCAGAACAGCTGTAGAGACCATCACTTAACTTCCCACATAGATATTAAAGGTATGAGTTCTAAACCTGTAGCACAAAGAGAGCGATATGACACAGACACACTGAATGTTAGTAACCAGTGCACCTGTCAGAGAGAGAAAGAGAAGACGTTTGCTAATGTATACAGACAGGCTTCGACTCACAACTTCAATTCTACTCAGACTGTTACACACATCTCTGATCGTAATGCACAATCCTCCCCAGACTGGTCTTTTCTCAAACATCCTTTGGGTTCCTCCGGCATTTACAATCCTTACTACTGCATCGTTAAGGGAAGTTCCAGTTATAAACGGCAACAAATCGC
Organism: Narcine bancroftii; assembly: GCF_036971445.1. Taxonomy (NCBI): domain Eukaryota; kingdom Metazoa; phylum Chordata; class Chondrichthyes; order Torpediniformes; family Narcinidae; genus Narcine; species Narcine bancroftii. The sequence continues at coordinate 204,130,374 of NC_091474.1, read as the reverse complement.
TAAGGCTCCTTGCCATCTGAAACATCTAATCAGACTCCATGCAGCCTTGGGCATTATCATCCAACACAACACAATGGCCCTGAGGTTATGGGCTGAAGATAAACAACGTTTACCAGACACACTTCAACAACACCGCCTGCCCCTCGATTACAGCTTCGCTGCTGAACGCAGCACTTGTGAAAGACTCCTTAAAGACACTATTCACAACGGGCAGGCGGTTAAGAACACTTCTTCAGGACGTCGAAAAACTTCCCATGCCCAGGGACAGACTTTGCAACCTCGGTCCTCTGCGGGATGGACTGGACTTTTCACCAGTTACTGGAGTCTGATACTCGCAACCCTTTTAACAGCTGGACTCATTACTCTCACCATCTTACTGCTTCCCTACATACAGACTGTTACACATCGTTTAACTCATCAACCCTTTCGTCAGAACACTTACACCCAAAGGATGTACGATTCCCAACATCTTTCTGAGGACATGGAAACTGCTATCCGTTTATTGACCAGCTGGGAAAACCAACAAGTTCCACTTTACCGCATCAGTAATACTGATCTAAAAGAAAACGGAGGATTGTGAGAGACCAGTAACACTGAGATCAGTAACACTGATCATTGCGTGAGATCAGTATTACTGATCTAAAAGAAAAGTGAGGATTGTGAGAGATGAGAAAAACTGACATTGCAATATGAACATGAAGAAATGAAGAAAATAAAATTGATACACAAGTAAATGAATGAAGCCAGTGCAAACAACATGAGACATGGATATTAGAAGGCAGGAAGCTGACACTGTCTGAGTAAGATAAGAATCTCCTACACCAGCAAGTTCACTGAATTAAGGAGAGAAGGACAGACAATTGAGAATAGAAGTAGAGTTAGTCTGAATAAGATAAGGGTCGCCAAGCCCCAGATAGAATTAGCAAGGCTTGCATAAATAATTAGAAGACCTTAGACAGTATTAGCAAGTTATACATATATAATTAGTAAGCCATACAACAGATTTTTCAAGTATGCATATTTAACTAGTAAACCCTAGACAAGATTAACGAACCCTGCAGATGAAGGGACTGTAGCCCTGAGAGTCGGGAAGGTGTGAATGGGGACAAGGGCTAGGATGTGAATAAGGACAATGGGAATAATGGCATAAGAAGACACCGACAGGATACCCCCTGGTCCTCCAAGTCTACTGAAACTGCATGTAGGCAGGAAGGATTGCCTCTGCCAAACCCATCCAGGGGGCAGAAGAATGTAAGGGGGAGGGTATTCTGATGCTGAAATTTACTGTATAAAAGTTGGGTGAGCCCCAGTGTACGTGTGTATTCCCAGGGTAAGGGGAAACACCCAACTTTGCATTGTTGTTGTAATAAATGTTCTTTGTTCTCAATATTTGTCTCGAGCAATTTCTTTAAAGGTACTTCTATTTCTAACATTGATTACTTGCTGCAAAGATAATGCAAAAGGTTATAGCAATGAATGCACTCAAACAAATTGCAAATGAAATGTTTGTGTGAAATAACAACAATCAGATGCTATTTACAATGAAGCACATGGTGCACAACCATGAATCAGAAGGGAAGATTAATATTTTGGTCAAATGTATTTTAACAATGCCTCACATTTCGAAGAATTTTCTCTTTTTGAAGACTACTAAAATCTATTCCCATACTGATAAACAATCAAAGATTTTTTCATTATAGCAAATGCTCATCTAGCTGACCAAATTTCAAGATGACTGCAAAATGTGAATAGTGTTACAGATTATATTGTATATATAAATAAGATTTTAAAAGAGATTATGGGGGGGGGGGGGGGGAGAGGGCGGTGAGGTTTAGTGTAGGTCACCACAAACAGTGTTACACTTCACATCTCATTTAAAATGCAAAAGCTTGGCTGAAGTCAGTCCTGTAGGCACCTGTGGCTTTGCAAAAGACAATGGAATTATTTTGGAAGGAATTTTAAAAAGCAGGTGCAAATAAACAGTCCAGGCTCAAAGTGCTGATAAAGATATTTCAAGGATTGGGTTAGACCTGCAAAAGGTTCTGGTTTTTACAGGCAGAGAGAAAAGAACCAAATAGGATTTATCTTAGAGAGAGACAGAGAGAACAGTTCTCCAGTAGCTTTTAAGGCTGTAACATGACAAGCTGGAAGCAGGCTTGTTAAACCCCGTTTTGAGGATGACTTCAGCCTGTTGAAAAGCCCTTGTTGTCCTTACAAGAGGAAATGGCTGGATAGAGTATTTCTCCTGAAATAAGGGAAACATGAGGAGCTCTGGTGACCTGGAAGAAGAGAAAATGCATGTTGGGGCAAGTTTCTTTGACAAGTGACTAATCAGAGGGAATCAGTTTGTGTGTGTCTAACAAGCAACAAATCTCTCTGACACCAACTAGAACCTTCCTAAGCAGTAACCATTTACCTTTCAACACTACAGCCTGGTGAAAATTCATAAATGTTAAATTCAGCGCACAGTACAAGAATTGGTTGATACCGGTGAACTCGTAGGAGTAGACTGCGAATCAAAGGACTTTCTTGAACATATACACATTACATACATGTGTGCTTAGAATTAGAAGGGGGCTAAGTTAATAGCAAGTTGAAGTTTGATTCTGTTTTTATGTTAAAAGAAAATTAAAAGCAACTTTTGTTTAAGTAACCATTTGTATTGATGAATTTCTATTGCTGCTAGGTTTTGGAGTGCTCTGGACTTGTAACAATAGTAACTATTTTCAGAAAATCTAACTGTAATATTTTAATAGTACTAGTACATTTTAATGCATTATTTTAATGTATTAGAAAACACAACTAAATTGCAGAGCTTGATTTAGTTATCCACCTGAAATACAGATTATTAACAAGTGAAAATACCCAAGTAGTTATGGCAAAAAAAATGTAATTGAAGTAAAAGCAAATCATTTAATAAGATCATATCATCTTTCACCTCAGCTCCACTAACCTCTTGAAATTCCTGGATCCCTTTTTCTCGAAATCTATTAATCTCAATCTTAAATATCCTCAATAATCAATTCTTTTGAATGAAGATTCTGAAATTAATGACAGACTTGTTCTGGTATCTCAGCCAGGAAAAATAGCAATTTGCATCTACTCCAGCCTAATAAGACCATGCTCAATCTTGTAAATTCCAGAGCAAGGGTAGCTAACCATTTAATTTTTAATCTTTAATTTAGACATACATCATGGTAACAGGCCATTTCAGGCCAGGAGGGTAGGTTAAATGGGTGTCACAGACACATAGGCTGAAATGGCCTGTTACTGTGTGTATGTCTAAATTAAAAATGAAAAATTAAAAGGTTGGCTACACCTGTTCTAGAGTACATGTTCAGTTTGCTTAAACTTTTCTCACATGATAAACCCACAAGATCACAAATCAACCTGTATTTGAAGTATGCATGTAATATAGCCACAAAACAAGTTTCTTTGCAAACAGCAAAGCTGGGGAGTCACTGGTTAGCTGTCTACATACTTATCTTTATTATTCTCTGTGACAGAGAATATAGAAATGTTTTTTTGGGAGATAAATTGGGAAAGGTTTCTTAGAGTAGGTTACATACAAAAACTTTAAATGAGATCTTATTTAAAATACTGGAGCTCTGCCCCATGCTAGACATATCGGCTCCACAGCTTTTGCAAGAGCTTTTAAGAGTGCTCATGAGACTTCACTAATGGATTTTTGTTTACAAAAGGCAACAGATGAAAGATCTTGTTAGGGAGAGAGAGGGGGGAGAGTGGGAAAGAGAGGGAGAGTGGGAAGGAGAGAGAGGGAAAAAGTGGAAAAGAGAGGAAAAGAAAGCGTGGGAGTGAGATGTCTCCACAGTGTTACAGCCAGGAGAAGTAGCTGGGACAGGAACAGAACAAGCTGGGCAAGCTTTTGGAAGACTGTTGGCCAAAGCCCTTGTGGTTCATGCAAGAGGAGAGGACTGGCTGTATAATGTTTCACTTGGAATAAGTCAAACAAAAAGGAACTCTGTGGTGATCTGAAGAGATTATTATCTGGAGAACCTTGAAAGGGCAAGTTTCATCAGCAAGACACTGAGGTGGATGTCCTGGAACAACAAATTCCTCTCTCTGAAAACCAACAAGAATCTTCCTGAGTGGTAATTATTTCCTTTTGAGCACCAAAGCCTGGTGAACATTACAAATGTTAAATTCTGTGCACAGTATAAGAATTGCCTGCAACCAGTGAACTTGGAGGAATGAGAAGTGAGATTGGACTGTGAATCAAATAACTTTTCTGAACTTACAAATTACATACACGTGCACTTAGGATTAGAATGGGGTTGTTAGGTTAAGTAAGTCAATAATGAAAAGTTAAAGTTTGATTCTATTTTCATGTTTAAAGATAACTAAAAGCAATTTTTGTTTAAGTAACCATTCGTCTTGGTGAATATTGCTGCTGGTTATATGGATCCTCTGGGCTCGTAACAACTCTTATAAAAGCAATAAATGTGTCTAAAAAGTAATTCAAGTTACATTTCTGACAAGTATGATGACATAGATTGAGTTTTTGATCAATGGCCAATTATCTCATTGCCACTTAAAAATAACTGCCATAACTATTTTACTGTTTAACTTTAAATAAAAATAAATCCTTCAAAATTAGCACAAAACCAGCCCTTCATTTCCAATCTACAATTTATATTCAACTGAATATGGTGACCGAGACTCAATAATGACATTTACAGCTGAACAAATGCAAACTGAGCAAGAGTTGGCAAGTGCACTGTGTAAGCAGGAATCATGTTTGTAAAGAGCAATTTTATAGCTTGAATTATAAATAAACTCTCAGACACCGACAACCTTTCTATAAAATCAAAATAGTGATGCTGACTTTACCTAGAATAGAACATGACTTAACAAAATTCAATCACTGCAGACTGATCAGGTATTTGTCAGGTTGAATTCCATCTGCCATTACTCAAACCAACTTACCAGCTGATCAGAATCGTTTCATACCCCAATATTATCTTCCTCACTACACACATCACTAATGCTTGTGTTAACTGCAAACTTACTGACCATACTTCCTTCATTAAGCTCCAAATAGTTAATACATAAAACAAATAGTAGGGACCCCTGCACCAATCCCAGTGGTAAACTGCCAGGCAGAGTTTCTATCGCACAAAAAAAACCCTCCAACATCACCCAATCCCATCTTTGAAGGCCTATTTCTGTGCTACTTAACTCGCAACTCAATTAACAATTTTGGATCTCATTTGTCTTGAATCCCAATGGAGTAACACATAGCCTTCTGCATAGGACTCTGTCAAATGGCTTATTAAAGTCCATGCTGACTACATCACCATCTTAGTTGCACTTTCTCAATCACCTTAGTCAGAAGAATTGCCAACAAACAAAACCATACTGACCATTACTGATCATTTCTAGCCTTTCACTGCACAGACTGATCCTGGCTTTTAGAATTTATTTTCCCCCAATTATTCTCCTATCACATTAGATTCACTAGCCTGTAATCATCTGGGTTATCCTTGTAAAAAAAAACATTTGTAATCAAAGGGCCATGAACTTTTAAAAATCAGTAAGAGCTGCAGCCAGCTAAGCCCTCGTTTCCCATGGCAACTTGCTGTGGATTTTATCAAGCCCTGTGGATTTGACTACTTTTATTAGACAACATAATGATAATCAACAAGATATCACCATCCAGTTATGATGTCTTTTATCTTAATGAAAATGGAGGTATTCATTCAAGATCTCACCCATTTTCTCTGATGCCATGTACTGAATGAACCTGAGCCCTAATGGGCACCATTCTTTTCTTAGCTATTGTCTTATGAATATGCTCATCCTGGGATATTTCTTTATCTGCCAATGACAATTCCAATTGTCTTAGTTTCTTTCTTAACTCTATACACATGTAGGGCTTCCTCCAATTTCAGTAGTCTATATCTAACAAACACTCCCCTTTATTTCCTAAATGAAATGTTTAATGTCCTTTGATATCCAGGAATCCCTGAATTTGCTGTCTTGGGCTTTCACTCTCAAGGAAACACATTGGTCCTTCCTAACAGGGCAGCACGGTTAGTGTAGCGATTAGCATAATGCTGTTACAATCAGGACTGGGGTTCGAATCTCATTCCTTTAGAAGTTTCTATGTTCTCCCCGTGTGTGCATGGTTTTTCCCTGGGGGCTCCAGTTTCTCCCACCATTCAAGATTTTGGTCAATTGGGTGGCATGGGCTTGTGGGCCAAAAAGGCCTGTTACCATGCTGTATGTCTAAAAATAAAAAATGAAATTAAATCTACTAAGATATATTACAAATCTTGCATAAATATTTTGAAGGTTCATAACTCAATAGTATAAGGGAGCAGTTCACATTCTGGGCAAATCCCATTTTGCTCCTATTTAAAAGCTTATCCTCCATCATTGTTTGGGAGCAATAGGAGCTGTCAATGGATCTAGCTAAGATAACTAGGTCTATCAAAAGTTTGTATTTCAGGGGACATGCCTATCTGACAGATCATGCCAGCCAAATTCGGTGCATTTGCATCCCTAGAATCACATAAACAAACAAAAACTACTACTACTTGCAAGTTGTTTTTGTGAGGTTCACTGTATGGTATTACTTCAATGCAAACCTTTGTAATGTACAATTATGACCTTAATATTTTCTCATTTTAATATGATTTTAAAATGATATTGAATTTCTACAGGAAAAAAAACACCAAAGGAAATTTTTAGGAAGGAATAGATGACAGAGATTCTAGCTTTTTAGCTACTTGGTTTCAGGTTTAATTACAACTGTCAGGAACACTTTCATTGCACGTTGAATAGATCGAGATGGAAGGAGTTACAATAGAATGCAGCGTGGAAATTGAAATGTCATTGAAGAGAAAAAGTGTGAGACTGTGGAAGCAAACAAGGGTACAGAGAGATAATAAAAGAATGGGCAGGTAGCCAAGATCAGCTGCAGATGGCAGAAAGTGGATAAATGAGGTCTGGGAAGACAGCAAAGGCAGAGAAAGTACATCATAAGCATAAAATCAGGCAAAGCTTTGATGAATTATCAAAGCAGTTTTTTTTAAATTATGAAGGTTTGTGGCAAACGGGAAAAACAAATAGGAGCTGCTTAAGCAAACTGAACATGACAGGTCATGTTGCATTCTCTAAACCAGTTAATACTCCTCCTCTTCATACATTTGCAAAGATAACATTTTCTTTGATTTTACAAGCCAGTAGTTTTTCACGCCCTCTTTAATTTCTGAATTTTCCTTTCAATTTCACTCATCATTGACTCCACTCTTCTATCCAGTTCAAAAATATAATCCATTCTGCTCTCTGGAAATATGCTAGGCACCAACTGATAGTCACATCCTCCCAACATGGAAATAGATGCAAATTTTCCTGAATTTCATTTATCCTGAATACATAAAATATAACAAAATATTTCTCAGAAATATACAGGTGATCAACCCTTTGGACTCAATCAACCAGTCCTGCAAAATGGGGACACGAGTATATGCACTTATTGGTAATCCCTGAAAACAGGGACACAGAGTCCAAAGGAATAAAGATCAAAAACAAATTTCATGATTCTGAATTTATATTAAAAAAAATTCCATTTTCTCCAATGGATGTCATTAACATATTGATAGCATGAATCAAGGCAATATATTAGAAATGTATTTGCTTCCTCTATAATCAATGAGTAAAATAGCAGATTGGACAGCCACTTTGCCAAGCACCTGCATTCTTTTCTCAGGCAAGATAGAACTCCCGTTTACCAGCATTCATTTCACCATTATCACACAACTGTCAGCCCTCAGCTTCACTGATTATCAGATTGAAGTCAAATGTGAAACTGAGACACAGTTTACGTTGGAATGACAATGCCTCTCTAACCACAGAAATCTCATGGATATTGTGACAGAATATGTTGATTTATACAGTATATAAATATGATTTGGGGAGATAAAGTGTCGCAGGTTTTTTTTTAAGTAGGTCACATACAAACACTTCAAAACAGTTCTCATTTAAAATAGTGGAACTCTGCTCAAGCTAGAACGGCCGGCTCCGAAGGCCTTTGCAAAAGATTTGGGGAATGCCCAAGCGACTTCACTAATGGATTGATATTTTGAAAAGCAATAGATGAAAGAACTTAGAGGATTAGGTCCAGAGCCGCAGGCTGTCTGGAGTGCAGCTTGCTGTTCTAAAAGGGTCATGTGGTTTTTGCAAGCAGAGAGAAAACAGGCTGTTTCTGAGAGAGAGTGAGAGAGAGAGAAAATTCAGTTCTGCTGTTTTACAGTTCAGCTGCAGCTGGGACTAGAACATGACAAGCTGGCAAGTTTGTGGAAAACCATATTTTGCAGACTGGTTGTGAGTGCTTAATTCAGCCTGATCAAAGCCCTTGTGGTTCATACAAGAGGAGAGGACTGGCTGTATAATGTTTCACTTGAAATAAGAGAAACAAAAAGGAACTCTGTGGGGACCTGAAAGAAAGAGGTCATCTAGAAAACCATGATGGGGCAAGTTTCTTCAGCAAAACACTGAAGTGCCTGATTAAAAGGAATCAGTTGTGGGTGTCCAGCAAACAACAAATCCCTCTCTGAAAACTGACAAGAACCTTCCTTAGTGGTAACCACTTACCTTTCAAGCACCAAAGCCCAGTGAACTTTATAAATGTTAAATTCCGTGCACAGAATAAGAATTGCCTTCAACCAGTTAACTTGGAGGAGCAAGAAGTGAGATTGGACTGTGAAGTAAAGAACTTTTCTAAACTTACATACACATATGCTTAGAATTAGATGGGGGTTAAGTAAGGTAAGTTAAGTTAATAGTAATTAAGTTAAAGTTTGATCCTTTTTTCATGTTTAAAGATAATTAAAAGCAACTTTTTGTTTAAGTAACCATTTGTCTTAGTGAATATCCATTGCTGCTGGGTTTTGGGGTCCTCTGGGCTCATAACATAAAATACAATGACATTTAAAAAAATATGAAAATTAAAACAAGGAAAATGATGCTGAGCTGTGTTTTCAATTTGTCCATGTGTATTTAATCTGGAAGGTCCTGAAATTGCCAAAAATTCTTAATACATTTTATTCCTCTTTTTAGGAATCTCTCTTCTTGAAAAGTATGTTTCTAAAAGTGCCATACTTTAGAAATAATAATTTTTTTAAAATAAATTTCTGCAATCACTCACTGGTTACTAAGTTTATTAAGTTCTCTTATCAGTTGTTTTATGATCACATGTGCAAGAATCACTTTTTTTGTGGAAAATACTATCACATACAAACCCTCAGATTCTTTTTCCTGCGGCTGAGGCAGAATTACCACTTTTTAGTTGTGCAAAAAAAAAACTGCTAAACGTACACAAGTAAACAAACTGACTGTGCAATACAAACAAAGCGCAAAAGTCCTTAAATGAGTTCCTGGTTGAGTTTGTTGCTGAAGCTACATTCTCAATTTAAAAGTTAATGTTGGCTGAAACCAATGATTTGCAAGCATTTGAGGCTAACAAACCTTCATTTATGGAATGCTAGTGAAAAAACAATTTTTCTTCATTTTAGAAGCACAGGAAATAATCAAATCCACAAAATAAGGATCTTAATATTTAATGCAGGCTAATAATGTTGTGTGTACATTTTGCAATTTATTTCTAGGACATATGGGTAACTGATATGGCTGATATTTGAGGTGGATGGTTATCTTCCTAATTGAATGATTGATTTGTGAAACATCGTACCCATTGGTGTTACACATGTTCCAAGTTTTTGACATCTTTATCATTAAAGCACAATCATCTGGCATTGATTATGTTGAAAGGATTTCCTAGCTCTACATTGTAGTCAACCAACAAATTTCAATTATTGTGCTTCATTCTTCTCTCAAGCCATGAAGGAGAAATGTCTTACCAAAAACTGACATACAACAACAGCTTGGAATTAGGAAAGTAGGAACAAAATAATTATGCTGACAGTTATTGGAGGAATTTCATATTCTTTTGAGCAGATTCACCAATCTGATGCAACATCATCTATCAGGAATCCATGGCATATGCATTTAGCAACTTTCAAATCATAAATTTGACACAAAACATGGAGAAAGTATCTGAAAATAAAATAACCAAAAGAGAAAAATAAAACAAATCAATAGAAACATCTTTTAAATCTCCAATTCCAAGTTCTGAATGAATGAGACCCCCATTCCAAAATTAAAGTTTTCAGGTGAGGAGATTATGATCATTCACAATTTAAAAATCCCTTGCACGACATACAGTAGTTCTATTTCCAGGAAGTTTACTGGCTAGCTAGTGGGCAAATACTTATCATTTGCACAGATTTATGCTGCACTCCATCATTTTAAGGTATAGCATTTTATTAACTGTAGACTCAGTAAAGTTCTTCAAACAAGCAGTCTTCATTTTTTTTAAAAACCCAATAATGAATGCTATTAACTTCACCAATATTCCCAACAAAATCTGGGTCTTTTTGTTTTAAATTGACTTTATTCATTTAGTTCAGTATCTACAAGACCAAATGCAATTGCATTAAAACTTCACATTTTCAATATGCAATTAAAATCTCAAAATCTAAATTAGTATACAAAAATATCTACATATATACATACTTTCAAGTGAAATAACATGTCCAATGTACACATTTTACTATATACTTGTGAAATCAATATTTGCAAAAAATCTTAGCATTTTGTAAACATTAAGATTTACACCCAAAAAAAATACATACTCAGGTCAAGAGCAGTAGCAATCACAGTATTTGAAGCTTAAAATCACAGGGTTACAATAACTTTCTGACCACAAAAGGTTCAAGTGCATTGGGGATATTAGACCCAATTTGAAACAATGGAATGACAGACATTTATGGCACAAAAATTGATACAGCAAAGTACTGTATCACGGGGGAGGGGAAGTCTTGGAATTAAGAGTGTAATCTACTTGTCCGTAGTTACAACTTCCTGATCAACTTCTATAGAGAGATGGGAGAAAACCTGGCCACCTTAACTAATATGTAGATTCTCCCTTTAGCAGTATCAGCTTTGACATGCACAGTACATGTGCCAGTATTTTGATTGCAAAGGATTTCAAATTGTGCACAAGATATCAGTCAATTGAAAATTTGTCAATAAAGGGAACAAATTTAAGTGATCTTAAAAATAATCTAGACATGCATATAAAATTCAAGTGAAAATATTTTGTGTAGTCATCAGCTGTGATATAAATTATGTATTAAAATGGAAAAATTTAGTGAAAAAAACAGTTCTCCCATGACTACCATCAAAACTCTCATAAGCTGTACTTTTTAAAGCTGGTTTTATTTAAGGTTACTAAATTAATAAAAAATTGATTTAGTCTTATGCACCTGTTCTTGATTTCCTGTAATGTTAGTCCATCTTTTGTTATTATTGCCAGTGCAAACCAAAAGAAACTATGAAAATTGGGAATCCTTTTTGCTGCTACAATTAAAATATACAAATATTAAAAATACACCAAAACTACACATATGCAAAATATGTCCAAGAATATTAGAAAAATAAAAATAAACTTTGTATGCTTCATAAAGTTTGATCTGAAGAAATGCAATATTTTCAGAATCTGAAGAACAGAGTTTAAATTTACGTTTTTGAGGTAAAGTTCAGGTCTGTGCACACTGACCACTGGTTAAATTAACCTTTTCATTTGGAAGATTTCCAACAAGATTCAATCTTCTATTATAGAAATGCTATTCAATTTGCATTAACAGCCTGAAATAAGGCCAATATTTGTGAATAAAAATCAGAAATCTCCCTAGAAAAAATAGTTGATGGTCCAGTCCAAAGTATTCCAAACTGGAGCAAAATTCTTTTCACCTGATGACTCAGTTCACAGTTCAATACAAATATAAAATAAGGCAGCATTCTACTAGTCCTATTTCCTAATGCAATACTTTTTTCTGTCTGGCCTTTACAATATCATCTGGCGAAGGTGTACTGAAGTCAAATGGTTTTATTTCAAATAAAGGGTCTTGATCTTTCCCCATTCTTTCTGGAACTTGTCTACTATACAAAAATGTTTTGTGAAGAAGCAATGAATTTTTCTTTTTTATAGGATTCTGAAAACACATAGCAAGAGCAAACCAGGATGGTTCAGCAAAACAACGCTTTGCCCAAGAAGTAGTCCTTGTCCTTTTTGAAGGCTTACGATTACGCATGCTCACGTTCCTATTAAAAGCTTTATATAAATTTGCTGTTTTCTTATTTTGCAGAATAGAGTTTTCAATAAATGTCGTTTTCAAGGATTTCTTTTTGGTTACCATCTTTGAATCATTACATTGCAGCCCAATAGTTTTTCCAGTTGTATTTGCGCCAAAATGAATACCTTGTGATTTTGAATATTTTGGTACTTGTTGAATGTTATCAGTTATCAAATCAAACAGTGACACATTTCCCAGTTCAGAAGTATTCAATGGTTTTGATTTTATTACCGATGGCAAAGGCGCAGCTTTATTTTGACTGTCACCAGCTAACTGGGCCAATGACAAAGACCCCAATGGCAATATTGTACTATCTGCTGAGCTACAATGAGGAAATAAAGACTTAGAAGTACTTGGATTATTGTTTTTCTGTTCTTCAATAAGATCAGCTAGAGAAGGATTTCCATGCTGATGATAGGACAAACTTCTATGCTCTTTCCAACTGCTTTGACCTATTGCATCCAGCATATCATTAAGTCCATTACTTTTCGAGTATTGGTTCAGCTGTCCAACTAGATTCAATCCCTCAAGTGACGATACTAGACAGTCTGGATTTTGTGATGACAAAGTTAAATATTTAGATGGATTGTGATTAGCATCTACTATTTGAAAAGGCAGTTCTGTGGAGGAAGATTGCAAGATTCCTTCAATTTCATTTTGGGTGATAAAGGATATCTTTGATACATCTGTGGCAGTCCTGACAAAACTCATGGCATTAGGCAAAACAGAAAAACTGGCTGGATTCAAATCTTTTTGGTTATTACATTCACACTCTTTAATCAGATCTGCAAGATTAATACCCCCTTGTGAATTTATTGTAGTCTGGTCTACAAATGGGCCATTTTGTGTCCTTTTCTGTGCATGCAACACATTCGAGGCTTCTTTAATCATTTCCAACAATGAAACACTCTGTGTTTGGGTTTTGTCACTGTCATTTGAACTTTCATTATTTATAGATTCGCAAGATACCAAGGGAGCAGACACGTAACTTGGCTCAGACTTAGTGGATAACAGAATACTCAAATCAAAAGTTGAATTATCAGTATCTGATATTGATATGGGTTCACATGAATCTTTATGTTTAGAAAATACAAGCTTTGATGAATGAAATTGGTCTCCTTACCTTACGATAGCCAATAATGGTCAGATGGACAAGAAATCAAACAGAAATTCAGTAACCCACATGGCAATTCCCAAGTTCATCAGATTGGAAGATGGAACCGCAAGAGAAGTGAAAGGAAAAGGCATTTGTTATTAACCAAACATTTAAACAAAAATCTCATCCAATTAATAAATTCAGTACACTTTAGTTTCTACATAGAATTTAGTTTAAAAATTATGGAATAATTTCTTAAAATTTTAAATGGAAATACCCAAAAGATAGTCACAGAGATTTACAATTTTTTCAATTGTTGTCTGATTTTTAAACCTCAACAATCACTCTCTCGTGTTAACTAAATGATCACAGTCAGCCCATTGTACTCTAGTCCTTTGGATACATAGGTTAAAACTGCAAAAAAAAATTGAATTAAAAAAATCTTACCATTCCACCTTACTCATCTGTGCAAACTCAAATTCCTTTTGACCCCTCACTGTTTCAGACTTTTCACCATTTAAATAAAGCTTACATCAACATTTTAGTCTGAAAAGGATAACCTATCCACAATGAGATCCATCTTACACAATTTTGTCAACAGTGTTTCTCAGTGTACCTTATAGAAACATAAAAGATAGGAGCAGGAGTAGGTCATTCGACCCTTCGAGCCTGCTCCGCCATTCAACGAGATCATGGGTGATCTTAAAGTTCAGTACCCTGTCCCCGCCTTCTCTCCGTAACCTTTAATACCCTTATACTGAAGAAATATATCTAATTCCCTCTTAAATATATTTAATGAACCTGCCTCTACTGCCCTCTGTGGCAACGAATTCCACAGATTCACCACCCTCTGGGTAAAGAAATTCCTCCTCATCTCGGTCCTAAATGGTTTGCCTATTATCCTCAAACCATGGCCCCGGGTTCTGGATTTTCCCATCATTGGAAACATCCCATCTGTATCCACTCTGTCCAGTCCTGCCAGAATTTTATATGTCTCTATGAGATCCCCACTCAATCTTCTAAACTCCAGGGAGTACAATCCCAATTTGCGCAATCTTTCCTCATAAGTCATTCCTGCCATTCCAGGTATCAGCCTGGTGAATCGCCTCTGCACTCCCTCCATTGCAAGAACATCCTTCCTTAGATAAGGTGACCAAAACTGCACACAATACTCCAGGTGGGGTCTCACCAAGGCCCTGTACAGCTGCAGTAGGGTATCCTTGTTCCTATACTCAAACCCTCTTGATATGAAGGCCAACATACCATTTGCCTTTTTAGCTGTCTGCTGTACCTGCATGCTCGCCTTCAGAGACTGGTGTACAAGTACCCCTAGGTTTCTCTGCACTTCCCCACCTCTTAATCTGTTGCCATTCAAATAGTAATCTGCCCTCCGGTTTGTATTACCAAAGTGGATAACCTCACATTTATCCACATTGTAGTGCATTTGCCATGTATCTGCCCAGTCCCTCAATTTATCCAAATCACATTGGAGCTTCCTGACCCCCTCTTCCGTGCACACAACCCCTCCTAGCTTAGTGTCATTTGCAAATTTGGAGATATTACATCCAATCCCCTCATCAGATCATTAATGTAAATTGTGAACAGCTGGGGTCCCTGTGGCACCCAACTGGTCACCGCCTGCCACTCAGAAAACGAGCCATTTATCCCAACTCTCTGTCTTCTACCTGCCAGCCAGTTCTCAATCCACATCAATATTTTGCCCCCAATCCCATGAGCCTTGATTTTGGAAGCCAGTCGTTTATGCGGGACCTTATCAAAGGCCTTTTGGAAGTCCAGGTACACCACATCCACTGGCTCTCCCCCATCTATTTTACCTGTCACCATCTCAAAGAATTCCAATAGATTTGTCAAGCACGATTTATCTTTCATAAATCCATGTTGACTCTGTCCGATCCCTTCTCTGCTAGTCATATGCTCCGCTATTACATCCTTAATAATGGATTCCATCATTTTGCCCACTACTGATGTAAGGCTCACCAGCCTACAATTCCCTGCTTTTTCTCTATCCCCCTTTTTAAATAGTGGGGTAACAATAGCTACCCTCCAATCCATGGGGACTGATCCTGAGTCTATCGAGTTCTGGAAAATAATTCTTAAAGCATCTGCTATCTGAATGGCCACTTCCTTAAGGATGTAGATTATCAGGCCCTTGGGTTTTATCTGCCTTCAATCCCATCAATTTCCCCAAGACCATGTCCTTAGAGATACTGATTTCTTTCAGTTCCTCCCTTGCATTAGTCTCTATGTTTCCCAACATCCTTGGGAGGTTATTTGTATCCTCTCTTGTAAAAACAGAACTAAAGTAAGAATTTAATTGGTCTGCCATTTCCTTATTCCCCATTATATATTCCCCTGATTCCGACTGCAAAGGACCTACTCTGGATTTCACTAATCTTTTCCTCTTGACGATTAATCCCTTTGTCCTCCTTTGGTGCATCTTGAACTGCTCCCAGTGTTCGGTTGTGGTACTTTTTTTGGCCAATTGATATGCTCTCTCTTTGGACCTAATGCTGTCTCTAATTTCCCTTGTTATCCACAGTTGAGTCACCTTTTTTGATTTATTTTTATGCCAAACCGTATAAACAATTTTTGCAATTTCTCCATTAGATCTGTGAATGCTTTCCATTGTCTATCCACAGTCAACTCCCCCATAAACACCACCCAATCAATCTTACTCAACTCCCGTCTCATACCATCATAATTCCCTTTATTTAAATTCAGGACCTTAGTCTCGGTTTTAATTTCATCACTCTCCATGTCGAGTGAGAATTCGATCATATTGTGATCGCTCCTACCCAAAGGGCCTCGTACAAGATTGTTGATTAGCCCCTTATCATTGCATAATACCCAATCCAAAATGGCCTGCTCCCGAGTTGGTTCCTCGACATATTGGTCTAGATAACCGTCCCGTAAACATTCAAGGAATTCCTCCTCCTCAGTATTTTTACTAATTTGGCTAGTCCAATCTATATGCAAATTAAAGTCTCCCATGATGACAGCTGTTCTCTTATTGCACGCTTTTCTAATTTCTATTTTAATGGCTTCCCTCACCTCTACACTACTATTTGGAGGCCTATATACCACCCCACTAATGTTTTCCGCCCCTTGCTATTCCTCAGTTCTACCCATATAGATTCCGCATCTTCCGAGTTGATATCCTTTCTGTCAATCGTGTCGGTCCCTTCTCTCACCATCAATACTACCCCACCCCCTTTTCTTTCTTGCCGATCCCTCCTAAATATCGTATACCCCGGGATGTTAAGTTCCCAGGCTTGCCCACCCTGCAGCCATGTTTCTGTAATCCCAATTTTTTTATCTCAATTTCCACAGCTAATTCATCTACCTTGTTCTGAATGCTTTTTGCATTAAGATATAAAGCCTTCAGATTTGCTTTTTTCACCCTCCTTGCTCTTTCTGACTTTTTACTTTCGCTGCCTAACCTAACTTTTCCTGTTTTATCTTTTCTGTCCTTTGCCCTATCATACAGGTTCCCACCCCCCTGCCAAATTAGTTTAAACCACACCCGACGGCTGCACCAAACCTAGCTGCCAATATATTGACCCCTTTTGGGTTTAGGTGTAACCCATCCTTCTTGTAGAGGTCATGCCTTCCCCAAAGGAGATCCCAATGATCCAAGAAGCCAAAACCCTGTCCTTTACACCAGTCCCTCAGCCACACATTCATTTTTCTTAACCTTCCATTTTTGTCCTCAGTTGCACTTGGCACAGGTAGCAAACCAGAGATCACCACCCTGGCTGTCCTATTTCTTAGTTTCTGTCCTAGCTCTCTGTAATCCTTTTTCAGTACTTCCTCCTTCTTTTTATCTATGTCATTGGTACCCACATATACCAAGACATCAGGCTGTTCGCCTTCCCCTTTTAGAATACCCTGGACCCGATTTGAGATATCCCGCACCCTTGCACCAGGGAGGCAGCACACCATGTGGGCATACCTATCTGGCTCACAGAATCTCCTGTCTGTATTTCTGACAATGGAGTCCCCAATTTTCATATTACTGAGATGTTTTACCCCCATTGTGTTATAATTGGCATGAAGAGTTATGAAGGAATAATTAAGAGTGAATCTCTTTGGTGAAAGATTACTAAAATTTCAAGAGATTTTAAATCTACTTAGATGAAGTTGACATCCTTTCTTTGCCTCGGCCTCCTGACAACAATCCCAGTTATCTATCCAAGCACTGGCAATCTTTAATGCCGGACACCAAAAATCTGAAGACCACAAAACCACCCTTACAGCAAGTGCATGCACAATGTCATCTTTATTATACATGCCAATGACAAAAGATGAGTGCCACAGCATAACTGAAACAAAGCTTCATTATAAATTCTCTATAACCTCAGTACTGGTCATGAATATACAAATAATTTTGATAACCCAAAGCCAATTTGTTGAACAACCAAGGTTATTATAGTCACAGCACAGAATAAGCTCTTCAACCCAACTTGTCCATGCTGACCTAGTTGGCATCTGGGCTAATTCCATTTGCCTGTACTTGGCCCAGATCTTCCTTTCAGCTATTTTTGATCAAGATCCCAAGTTATTTAAGAGTGATGGAAACCTGAAACAAGTGAATGTATTTTTTCCCCTCCCACTCATTCTAGTGACTACACATGGGTGAACTAGAGGTATATTATAATGGGTCTGGAGTCACATACCACCAGATTCAAGGACAGTTTCTTTCCCAATATTATCACACCCCTGAAGAAACCTCACTAGGAGAATGTTGACTTTGCTCTGTACCAACTGATCTCCTTTTGCTCTCTCTTACTCTGTCTCTATGTACAAGAGGTCTTCTAGTTAGTCTGTTTGGAAAATTATTTCTTCCCTGCATCTCAGTATCCATGACAATAAACTTCAACTTGGACTTTCATTTAGTAAGAACTGCATTTGAATAAAACATGCACACCATCAAGGCTTGAAACTAGCATTTTCAGTCATGAGATATACCTTTCAGAAGAGTCAGACATTTAAGACTCAAGTATATTTTTTGTGGACTTAATCAATTCAATAATCTTAAAGAGACTACTGATCCATGACTGAAATTTTAATAAATTATTTATTAAAGCTACTGTACAAATACATATTTTGCATTAAAAGTACAGTATACAGTCTTTGCTCCCCGCGGCAACCCGAAGTCCCCATTCCAGGGAATCCCTGACTTACGACCAATCTGCCGATGGTCAGAACACTTCCAATCTCTTTTCAATGCCAACCGCTCAGTCCAAGAATCCGCCCTGCTCCAGCTCCCTCAACAGCCCTTAAGGCTGGAGGTGCATGAGGTTCTCACCCGGGAAGAAACATATAAGGCAATTGAACAACTCAAAAGTGGCAAAGCAGCAGGTATGGATGGAATCCCCCCAGAGGTCTGGAAGGCTGGCGGCAAAACTCTGCATGCCAAACTGCATGAGTTTTTCAAACTCTGATGGGGCCAAGGAAAGCTGCATCAGGACCTTCATGATGCCATCATCATCACCCTGTACAAAAACAAAGGCGAGAAATCAGACTGCTCAAACTACAGGGGAATCACACTGCTCTCCATTGCAAGCAAAATCTTCACTAGGATTCTCCTAAATAGAGTAATACCTAGTGTCGTCGAAAATGTTCTCCCAGAATCACAGTGCGGGTTTCACGCAAACAGAGGAACTACTGACATGGTCTTTGCCCTCAGACAGCTCCAAGAAAAGTGCAGAGAACAAAACAAAGGATTCTACATCACCTTTGTTAACCTCACCAAAGCCTTCGACACCGTGAGTAGGAAAGGGCTTTGGCAAATACTAGAGCGCCTCGGATGCCCCCCAAAGTTCCTCAACATGGTTATCCAACTGCATGAAAACCAACGAGGTCGGGTCAGATACAGCAATGAGCTCTCTGAACCCTTCTCCATTAACAATGGCGTGAAGCAAGGCTGCGTTCTCGCACCAACCCTCTTTTCAATCTTCTTCAGCATGATGCTGAAACAAGCCATGAAAGACCTCAACAACGAAGACGCTGTTTACATCCGGTACCACACGGATGGCAGTCTCTTCAATCTGATGCTGCTTTAGTTGCCCATTCAGAGCCAGCTCTTCAGCGCTTGATGTCGTGTTTTGCGGAAACTGCCAAAATGTTTGGCCTGGAAGTCAGCCTGAAGAAAACTGAGGTCCTCCATCAGCCAGCTCCCCACCATGACTACCAGCACCCCACATCTCCATCGGGCACACAAAACTCAAAACGGTCAACCAGTTTACCTATCTCGGCTGCACCATTTCATCAGATGCAAGGATCGACAACGAGATAGACAACAGACTCGCCAAGGCAAATAGCACCTTTGGAAGACTACACAAAAGATTCTGGAAAAACAACCAACCGAAAAACCTCACAAGGATTAGCGTATACAGAGCCGTTGTCATACCCACACTCCTGTTTGGCTCCGAATCATGAGTCCTCTACCGGCATCACCTACGGCTCCTAGAACGCTTCCACCAGCGTTGTCTCCGCTCCATCCTCAACATTCATTGGAGCAACTTCATCTCCAACATCGAAGTACTTGAGATGGCAGAGGCCGACAGCATCGAATCCACGCTGCTGAAGATCCAACTTCGCTGGGTAGGTCACGTCTCCAGAATGGAGGACCATCACCTTCCCAAGATCGTGTTATATGGCGAGCTCTCCACTGGCCACCGAGACAGAGGTGCACCAAAGAAGAGGTACAAGGACTGCCTGAAGAAATCTCTTGGTGCCTGCCACATTGACCACCGCCAGTGGGCTGATATGCCTCAAACCATGCATCGTGGCGCCTCACAGTTCGGCGGGCAGCCACCTCCTTTGAAGAAGACCGCAGAGCCCACCTCACTGACAAAAGACAAACGAGGAAAAACCCAACACCCAACCCCAACCAACCAATTTTCCCTTGCAACCGCTGCAACCGTGTCTGCCTGTCCCGCATCGGACTTGTCGGCCACAAACAAGCCTGCAGCTGATGTGGACATTACCCCTCCATAAATCTTCGTCCGCGAAGCCAAGCCAAAGAAGAAAGAAGAAGGGGACTACCTGTACAGTAGAAAAAATTCTATGTGAATTTGAGATTAAATTTGAGCTTTGGCAAGTCATCATATTCTTTTGAATACTTTCAAAATAAACTGGAATTTGACTCCTTTTTCAATCTTTTTTATTGGTTTTTATAATAAATGCAGTACAATGAAGAAAAGGGAACAAAACTGAAAATACAATATCATATGTTTGTAAATATCTATCTTAAGATAAACCTTCAGACAGTATAAACTCTATCCTCTCTCCACTGCACTAGATGAAGACAGTTAAGGCATGAAAAAATAGTGTGCATTTGTGCAAATACATACATGTACACACATAAAACCCACCTAACCTATTCTATCAAAAAAAAGTCTATCCTGAGAGTTAATGAATAATCCTGAGGGTCCTGAATAACCAATGAACCAAAGAAACTGCCTTACTTTTCATGCACTATATTGATTTTTTTTTAATATGTCGTAAGATGATTATAATCTGCATGTTTGCACTAAGATGCTGACACAAAACACCAAATTTCATGACTTGTTTAAGACAATAAATTCTGATGTATATTTTGTCATTTTTGATTCATACCATACATCAAAAAACAGATAAGACTATATCTCATTTGGAAGAATGAGCTCATCTAATCACATTAAAAACATTTACATCAAATAAAAATAAGACATAAAATGTAACCATGCATCTTCATATTTCACCGATTAATCAAATACATATCTAATATTTTCTGAACATAAACAGGACAAACAATGGGAAAACAATGAAACACTGTTGGGGGGGGGGGGGTCAAGAGTCTTTTCTCTATGAATAAGATGGCTCTTCAAGTCAACAGTGTAGAGAAAATCACAACCCATTCCACAGTTAAGAAAAACACCCCATTTCTGGTTCAATAACCCCGAAAAGAGCCATTATTGGATTGGGTTGTGGCTCCACCTGAAATACAGTTGAAAAGATATTAAAAATTTTGTTCCAATATATTTCTAAGGATTGACAAAATCAAATGTAGCAATATCAGATTGGCATCTGTCATAAGTCAGATTAATATTTGAAAAGATACAAGCCATCTTTGGGCACATGAATACGATGCACCACTTTGAAATGAATGAATGAATGTTGGGAACAATTTGGAAATGTATTCACCAGTTTGAGAATCTTGTCCCATAGATCCTCTGATAAAGGGACATGCAAGTTCCAATTCCCAAGCATTTTTAATCTTATTGCGAAGTACTGGACGTAAATTCAATAATCTATCATATGCAATTCCAATTAATCCTTTGAGAAGGGTTCAACTGAAAAATATTATCAACTCGATCTGGAAAGTCCAGTAATATGGTATTTAAGAAATTTCTAACCTGTAAGTATCTAAAAAAAAATGAATATTTGGTAAATCATATTTACTTGCCAGCTGTTCAAAAGACATTAAAACTGTAGCATTTGCGCTACACAGGCGTGGAGAAGAATGACACACACACTCGATCGTGGGATATGACAGAGCATCAGCTACCACATTACTTTTCCCCGCGATGTGCTGTTATGTCCCTTGTAAATTCATACATGTAGGACAAGTGTCTCTGCTGTCGGGCCTACCATTGGTCCAATACCTTATGGAAAACGAAGGTCAACAGCTTGTGATTGGTGAAGGCCTTAAATTGCCAACCTTCCAAAAAGTAACGAAAGTGTCTTACCACCAGGTCAAAGGTGCTGTATTTAAGCTTGGGGTGGGGCGAGGGGGTGGTGGGGGGCAGAGGTGTATGCTGAAAAAGGCCAGGCATTGCCTTTGGCCTTCAATGAGCTGTTACAGTATGCCTACCACTGTGCTGGGGTGTACCAGGAGGATGGCATTGGCCTGCATGTCTTTGGCGTTCTGGAATGCCCTCAAAGACTCATTCTCCCAGGTAATGTCCTGTGACTTGCCTATCATTAGTGCGAAGAGGGGGTGCATGATGCAGGCCGCTGCTGGTATGAATCTGTGGTAAAAGTTTATCATGCCTACGAATTCCTGTAGCCCCTTTACTGTTCGTGGTTTGGTGAAGTGCTGAACCGCCTCAACCTTTTCTGGGAGGTGTTTCCCCGTGTTTGTTTATTCTGTGCCCCAGAAAATCAGTGTTCAGGCCGAATTGGGACTTTCCAGAGTTAATTGTTAAGCCAAATTTCTTCCAACCAGGCACACAATTGTCCCAGGTGAATGGCGTGGTCTTTGCAGCTGCGGCTAGCGATGAGGATATCATCCAAACAGATGAACGCAAATGGCCCTGGTCCACTGCGTCCATCAGCTGCTGGAAAGTTTGAGATGCATTTTTCAGTCCGAAGGGTATGCATAGGATTTCCAATAGGCCAAAAGGGGTTATAATCTCAGTCTTGGGGACATTCTGGGGGTGAACTAGGATTTGGTGGTACCCCAGATGAGATCCACTTTGGAAAAGAGGTTGGCAGCAAAGTCTTGGATGTGGGGCACGGGATATTTATCCAGGCAGTGGTAGTCACCACAAAGCCTCCAAGCCGCCACCACCCCCTTATTTTTTTTGGCACCATGTGGAGGGGGGAGTGGGGAAGCCCCAGGGACTGTCGGAGGGCTGCAATATTCCTAGCTCCTTTGTTTTCTTGATCTCCTCTTTCATGTGACTTAGATTTTTGGGAGGGAGTTGGTGTGCCCTGTCGTGGAGCAGGAGGCCCACATCAGGTGGGGGGGTAGTTTGGCTTCCCCCAAAGGTAGAGTTTGAAAAGTTCTAGTCATGTCTTGAGGTCAACGAGCAAGCAGGCAGTGGACACGAAATCAGCCCGTCCCCAGGAACTGTTGCACCACTGCCGCAAGGATGAAAGTCCACATCAACCAGCTGTTGTCGAACCGAAGGGGGATGGTGCAGATACCAAAGGTTCAGATGGAAGAGCTGTTAGCTGCCTTTAGTGCTGGGCCGTGCTTGACTTTGTGGGTGTCAAGGCCTGCAGGGGGGTGGGGGGAAAGGGCGCTTATCTCGTCACCAGTGTTGACCAGGAAACGTGTGCCTGACAGAGTCCCAAATGTAGAGGCTATCACATGGGCCAATCATCGCAGCCATCAGTGACGGTTAGCCAGGGTCTTTCCCAGAAATCTGCAGAGTGGACAACATCGATGGGCCTCCACACCCCATCACTGATAGTAGTAGCAGAATTGTTCCGGAGTATTAACTTGTGTCTCTGCTGGTCTTGGTCTCATACTCAGATGTTAATGAGGCTTGCTGACGTGGTCTACGATGGAGCTGGTGCCCTTCACTCTCCAGAGCGCATCCACCTGGGCTGAAACCCTCCGGGGGGTCACTGACGTCCTTAGTTACTCCAGAAAGATCTGCTCAAAGAGCAGGCAAGCCTTGTGGCTCTCGGTCAATGTAAGCATCTTGCTCATTAGGGCGCACAGGTTCCTGTCCCCTGATCCATTCATTTGCAGCAATCGGGCAGCACGTTTGCGCCAGGAGAGCCTGAAAGTGCAGGTTAACAGCTCTTTGAGGGGCGTATATTTGCCTTGCTCTGGAGGCTGCCAAAGGATGTCAATGACCCTTGCTGCTGTGTCTTGATCAAGTACGCTCATGACATGGAAGTAGTGGGTGTTGTCAGCAGCAATATGTCAAAGCTGGAACTAAGCCTTGAGTCTGAGTGAGACCACGTGAATGGTCGTTCGCTCTGTCTGGCCAGTCATCTTCAGGTCCAACTGCCAGTTCACACTACACGGACATAGACAAAAATAACATGCACACTAAAGCCTTGAAGTTGAGACTGGTTTATTGCACTGGCAGTCATGTTTATATGGGCCCCAGGCGCCAGTCTGAGATCAGCTGGCATTCCCACCACAGTGCACAGTCTTCCCTCTATGCAGGAGATCACCTGGGACTACAGCCGGTGTCACCCCAGGTCCGTGTGGTTGCCGGCCATTTTGTGGGCTGGTCCATGTCTCCGTGCACGGGCCATTACAAAGCGGCCTTAAATAAATTTGCAAAAGAAATAATACCTTTGATTTTCCGTTTCGAGAAGAACTGATCAATTATTGATGGTCAAAAAAATAATTACGAGAGATTAAAGCACTTCCTAAATTGGAACCAGACTCAATATATATTTGAGAATTGGATTAGATATATCCTTAATGATCTTGGTAAAACTAAATGGAAGAGAGGTTCCCAATAAAGAGGTCACTGAATACAGGACGATCCAATTTGTCAGAATAAATAGTCCAAAAAGTTAGATAATGAAATATTAACACCCCAGTAATAAAATCTAAAATTAAGTTGTGCCATACCTTTGCTTTTGTTTTCCAATTTTTATAAATAAAATTCACTAATTCTAGAATTTCTGTTCTATCAAAAAAAAGGAAGAAACTTTAGAGTCAATATTATGAAAAAATAGCTTTCGGGATGAAATCTGGAATCACTTGAGATAGATATAAAGGCTTGGGTAACATTATCATTTTAAATGCATTAATACAACCTATGACAGATAATGATAAAGAAGATCATCCAGAAAAAGACAATCTCACATTCATGAATAGAGGAGAAAAACTGAATTTATATAAATCTTTAAATCATTTAGTAATTTTAACAGCTAAGTATGTGAAATTATCTCTAATAATCTTTTTTTAATAGTTTATTGAGAATTTTCAATCAACATGCAGTCAAAATGAACAACCAAAAAGAAAAACATCAATATTAATAATATTAACAAAATACAAATATTGACAAATATCGATCTGCATATCGATATTAAAGAAAGTGAGGAAAAAGAGTTAACATGTGATTTAATTATTATACAGGAAAAAAATTACAATACTACAAAAATGCAAATTCAATGTCCATGTTGAACTAAAGAGGAAAAAAGATAATAGAGAAAGAAGAACAAAATAAGAGGAACCCTCTCACCCCCCCCCAAAAAAAACAAGTAAAAGTAAGAAAAGAGAAAAAATAAGAAAAAGATTGGCTTCACCTTGAATAAACTCCACTCCCATCAAGGGACAAATAACCTGAATTTTTTAGGGTCCTCGGTGCTCACAGCACTGAGGGGCAAGAGACAGGATGGAGGAAATGTTTAACAATTTTCCCCCGATGTACTTGAGGTACGAATTCCATATTATTGAAAATACATCACACCTGATTCTGAGGT
This sequence comes from Narcine bancroftii, assembly GCF_036971445.1. Classification (NCBI taxonomy): domain Eukaryota; kingdom Metazoa; phylum Chordata; class Chondrichthyes; order Torpediniformes; family Narcinidae; genus Narcine; species Narcine bancroftii. The sequence goes on along the minus strand of NC_091474.1, from coordinate 204,104,865 downwards.
TATAAGTGATCTTCTCCAGGGGAACTCATTTATGCATTTCTATCTTCCAGTGGGCCAAACCTTGTTGGGAATCAAATTTCCAAGTAACTGCTATGCATTTCCTGGCCATTGCTAAAGAGAGATTTAAATTTTAATTGATATTTTGACAGCATTATTTTAGGTCTTGCATCTTTTAAATTCCCCAATAAAAATAATTCGGCTCCCTGAGGGTATCAAATGCCAGTGATTTTTTTTTCAGATTCCCAAATTCTTCCCAGAAAGAGCTCACTTTTCACAAATCCAGGTTGAATGCAAGAAAGTATCTATTTCTTGACCACATCGAAAACATTAGTATGATATTTTCGATTTCAATTTATGTAACTTTTCTGGAGTAAGATATAGTGTGACAGAATATAGATATGTTTTTGGGAGATAAATTGAGACAGGGATATAAAACAGATCTTATTTAAAATACTGGAGCTCTGCTCATGCTAGACATATCGGCTCCAGAATCTTTACAGAAGTTTTGGAGAGTGCTCAAGAGATTTCACTAATGGATTGATATTTAAAAAAAGGCAACAGATTAAAGAACTTGTTGGAGCCACATTCTATCTAGAGTGGAACTTGCTATTCTAGGTAGGTCTTGTGGTTTTGCAAGCAGAGAGAATCAAACAGGCTTTTTCTCTCAGAGAGAGACAGACAGAATAGTTCTACAGTCAGCAACAGCAACTGGGACTGGAACAGGACAAGCTGGCAGGCTGGTGGAAAACCCCATTTTGTTGGGAGTGCTTAGTTCAGGCTGGTCAAAGCCTTTGGGGTTCATGCAAGAGGAGAGGACTGGCTATCTAATGTTTCACTTGCAATAAGAGAAACAGAAAAGAACTCTATTGTTATCTGCAAGAAAGAGCTTATCCTTTGGAGAACCCTGAGGGGGAAAGTTTCTTCAGCAAGACACTGAAGTGGCTGATTAAAAAAGGAATCAGTGTGGGTGTCAGCATACAACAAATCTCTCTCTGAAAACCAACAAGAACCTTCCTGAGAGGTAACCATTTACCTTTCAAGCACCAAAGCCTGGTGAACTTTATAAATGTTAAATTCTGTGCACAGTATAAGATTTGCTCACAACCAGTGAACTTGGAAGAATGAGAAGTGAGATTGGACTGTGAATCAAAGAACTTTTCTGAACTTGCACACACATTACACACACGTGCGCTTAGAATGAGAAGGGGGTTAAATTAGGTTCATTAAGTCATTAGTAGTAAGTTAAAGTGTGATTCTGTTTTCATGTTTAAAGATAATTAAAAGCAACTTTTGTTTAAGTAATCATTTGTCTTGGTGAATATTTATTACTGCTGGGTTTTGGGGTTCTCTGGGCTCGTAACAATAGCTGACGTAAGAAGTTGTACTAGCTGTTACTTTACATTAATCCTGTTAATCATGCTGTTCTGACATTCAAACCAGCAAAATGGATCAATTTATATACCCAAATGTGATTTCCACCTTTGTCTTGATTTATCAGGTTTCCCACCTGAAGTAAGGAATACATTTTTTTTGAAAATTTTATTCATAGTTTTAAAGACTCGTATTAGTCTGGTATTTATAGGGGAACAATCCTCCCCTTTTAAAAGTTATTGTTTGCCAAGTCCTCTTTCCCTCCACCACCCCCCTTTCACCCTCCACCCCCCCTCCTTCACCCTTTATACAATTTTTGTGGCATAAGGTATAGTTGGTGCAAAAAATTGTATTGCATCAGCCAATATCTGACATTAATAACCACCAGCATGCCGTCCTGACAGAAGTCGGACCAGCATCATTCAGAAATTAATGTTCCTAGATCTGATTCCCAACTTTGCTTCGCTTTTTGGAGACCCAGTTTTGGGCTCTCATTTTGGAACAGGAGTAAGGAATACATTTTTAAAGTAATTTTTTTGTGCTCCCCTTTCAAACAAGAGTCTCTATTTTGCTACACTGCAGTAAGGTTGGGGCTGGACTTAATTTGAACCTTAAAAAGATCTTAACTGAAGTTAACAGAATAAAAATGTACTTAAAACTCCACATTTATTTCCAATTTGCTCAAATGTCCCCTCTCTGGGACCAAGGGTCCAAGATTTTATTATCAATTGTTAATGGAATTAACATATCTTGAGCCAGGACTGTTTAGGTGAAAGCCAATCTCCCTCCCACCCCCCACCATCCCCAATTTGATCATTAATTTTATTCCATATTGTAATTATATTCTTGCAAAAGGGGGCTTCTTTAGGGCCAGATAATTTAGAATTCCATTTATATAAAAGGTTTTCTGCTATCCTCTCACCATCCTTATTGAACTCCAATTTTACCCATGGAGACTTCTCTCCTCGGTCAAACAGAGAGATGACAAACTTCAATTGGGGTTGCCCAAAAATATTTTTTTTTAAAATCCAGGAGCATTAATCCTCCCAATTCATAATTTCAAGTTAAATTTATCAATAGAGACTATGGAAGGCTTACTTTTCCACAGAAACTTCCTGATGTATTTATTAAGGTTTTGAAATCAATCTGAGATATAGGGACAGGCAAACTTTGGAAAAAATATTGTATTCTAGGCAGCACATTCATTTTAATATAGTTGACCTTTCTAACCAAAGTTATTGTGTGGTTCACCCATTTATTAAGATCATCCTCAATTTTCTGAAGGGAAGATAATTCACCTTTTATAAATTCTGCTGGTTATTATCTACCTTAACATTTAAATATTTAATCCCATTGAGTGACCACTTAAATTGAGAATTTCTCTTAATTTGTTCATAATTCCCACTGGTAAGTGGCATCACTTCGCTCTTGTCCTAATAGACTTTATAACCTGATATATTCCCAAAATCTTCCAATTTAGACTGTGATTTTTGTAGTGAGTTAACTGGTTCTGTCACATATATCAGAACATAATCAGCAAATAAATTGATTTATATTCTTCCTGAATGATCCTGAAACCCTTTGTATCTGGATCTAGACAGATGGATTCCACTAACTGTTCAATAGCCAGGAGGAAGAGAGCTGGAGATAATGGACTTTAGGCTCAGAATATAGAGGTCTAACCCAATTAATAAAGGTTTATCCTGGTCCAAATTTTTCCAATTCTTTAATGGAACTTGAGTGTAGTTAAGGATCTGCATTTTAAATCAGAAAAATTTGAATCCTGTCATTACACTTCAAAAATGCAGCTTGCAAGTTCATAGAACAATACTGCACATTACAGGCCCTTCAGCATTCAATGTTGTGCCGACTCACATATTCCTTCCTAGAAAAAAGTACTAAACCTTCCCTACCCCATAACCCTCTTTTTCTTTCATCGATATGTCTGTCGAAGTACCTCTTAAAATGCCCCAAATGTTTCAGCCTCCCCCACAGTTCCAGGCAAGGCACCCACAACTCTGTAAAAACTTACCCTGATGTCTCTCCCAAACTTCCCTCCCTTAACTTTGTACACGTACTCTGGCGTTTGCTGATCCTGACCTTGGAAACAGGTGCTGGCTGTCCAAGCTATCTTGTAAACCTCTATCAAATCTCCTATCATCCTTCTGTGCTCCAAAGAAAAAAGTCCCAGCTCTGCTAATCTTGCCTTATAAGACTTGCTTCCCAATCCAGGCAACATCCTGGTAGTTCTCCTCTGCACCCTTTCCATAGCTTCCACATCCTTTCTATAATGAGGCAACCAGAATGAAACACAATACTCTAACTGTGGTCTTACCAAAGATTTGTAGAATTGCAACATCAGCTGGACTCAGTCTCCCTATTAATGAAGCCCTCCACCCCATAGGCCGTGTTAACTATCCTATCAACCTATAATGGCAACCTTGAGGGATTTATGGATTTGAACTCCAAGGGCTCTCTGTTCATCCAAACTCTTAAGTAACTGACTATTAACCCTGTACTCAGCCTTCTGGTTTGCCTCTCCAAAATGCATCACCTCACACTTTTCTGGATTGAAATCCATCTGCCACTTTTCTGCCCAACCTTGCATATCCTCTATATCCTCTTGTAACCTTCAACAATCTCAGCTCCATCCACAACTTCTCCAAACTTTGCGCCAACCACAAACTTATTCACCCATCCTTCCACTACTTCATCCAGGTAATTTATAAAAATCAAAGAGCAAAGGTCCCAGACAAATCTTTGTGGCACTCCACTGGTCACCCATCTCCAAGCAGGATACTTTCCTTCCACTACAACTCTTTGCAAGCCAATTTTTTTAATCCACCCAGCCAAGGATCCACTGATCCCGTGCCTCGTGACTTTCTGGAAGAGTCTCTCATAGGGGACCTTGTCACATGCCTTGCTAAGATCCATGTAGACCACCTTACCCTCATTAATTTCTTTTGTTATCTCCTCCAAAAACTCAATTAGACACATGAGGCACAATCTTCCATTCACAGCAGCATGCTAACTATCCTCTCCATTAATTTGCACATCACTAGCACAAAACTCACCAGTCTATAGTTCCCAGAATTCTCCTGATTAGCTTTTTTATAAAAAACAAGGGGACTACATTTGCCATTCTCCAATCCTCTGGCACCTCCCCCGCAGCCAAAGAGGATTCAAAGATCATAGCTACTGCCCCAGCTATCTCTTCTCTCACTTTCCACAGCAGCCTGGAGTATATTGCATCCAAGCCCTATGGACTAATCAATCTTGATGTTTTTAAGTTCCAACACTTCCACTTCATTAATCTCCACACCGTCCAACACAAAGATCTGCTCAATTTCTACCTCACCATGATCAAAGTCCTCTTCTCTTGTGAATACTGACATAAACCATTTATTTAGGACCTCCCCAACCTCCGCTGCCTCCAGGCACACGTTGCTCCTTTATCTATTAGCAACTCCACCTTCATTCTCATCATCCTTCTGTTCTTCACATACAATGCCTTGGGGTTCTCCTTAATTTTGCATACCAAGGCCTTCTCATGACCCTTCAAGCTCTCAGTCCTTCCTCAAGCACCTTCCTGGCTATCATATACTTCTCATGAGCCTTTCGTGTTTCCTATAACTAATGTATGCTTCCTTCTTTCTCTTGACTAGTTGCTTGACCTATTTCATCAACCACAATTCCCTTTTCCTTGTCCCAGTTGGGACAAACCTATCTTGAACCCTGCACTGCTGTCCTTAAACATCCTCCACATTACTTCTGTGCTTTCTCCCTTAAACATCTGTTTCCAATTTATTCTTGCTAATTCCTGCCTCATCCCTTCATAAATAGCCAGTTAAGCACTTTCCCATTTTGACTCTTTTATCCTTTTCATTAGCTATGTTGAGGCTAAGGGAGTTGTGGTCTGTGATGAAATTGTAATTGTAAATAAAATTCTCTTTATATTTTTAGTCAAGTTATTTTGTAGGTTTGGACACAGGGACACGCACAATTACCCTCAGAGAGAAGCCATTTTCAGAGTCACAAAGTCTGGTAAGCAACCCCAATAAAACTAAAAATGATTGTTCATTGGAATATCTAGGACAATGAGGTTACTCAAGGATATCTAATTAAACAAAAGACTCTTTGCTTGTTTACCTATGTTGTTAGAAATGAAGGCTCAGAAGGCATCTGTTCAAAAAAAAACAGGCTTTTGCTTGTGGTCAGCAGCCAGATCAGAGTCATTGGCTTGTAAAACTTTTGGAAGAGATAAAGACATTTAACTTCAAAGTCAGCAATGATGTCATGTAACATGATTAAAGACATTTTCAGAGAACATATTACTAAAAACAGACATTTTGAAACCAGTGCTTGGCCATTCTGTAAGTCACACAGGATTGAAGATACAGTAACCAGAACGGTACTGTTACGTGCTACTCCTGTTCAAAGGGGAATGCAGAATAAGTGGTTTTGAAAGAGAATGACCACTTCTGACTGTCTCTTTAAGAGCGAAGACAGTCTTGCTGTGTCCATTTCTATATGGACACTTCATGTAACCCTTGCCTGGGTTTCTGAAATCATTGTGGAAGGAAAAACAAGTTCTGAAATATCTGAGAAATCATTCATATAAAGAAACAATTCTCTGAAAACTACAAGAATCTCATGAGTTTTGAGAAGTCTGATGCCTCACACCTACTCCATAATTACTGTTGAGCAAAAATTTAAAGAATCAGTTTCTAAACAAAACTAACTGAACTTTAAAATCATCTCTTCAGAATTATGCTTGAACTACAATGGTTTTGCCACACATGCATATATAGAATTGTGCATAGTGGGATTAAGTTTAGAATTAAGTAAGATTTTATATTATTAATAATGTGACGGATTATGTTCTATATTGTACATAGATGTGTTTTAAAGGAGATAAATTGTGTTTTAAAGTGTAGGTCACATATAAACACTTCAAAACAGATCTCATTGAAAATGCCAGAGCTCTGCTCAAGCCAGACAGTCCAGGCTCTGAGTGCCTTTGCAAAAACTTTGAAGGACTTTACAATTAGGCGTTAATTGGGACATGCTGTGGAGTAATGGATTATTGTTTTGGAAAGCAACAGATGAATGAACTTGGAAGATTAGGTTCGGAGCTGCAGTCTGTCTGAGTGCAGTTTTATGTTCTAAGAGGGTCATATGGTTTTCTCAGAGAGAGAGAATTCAGTTCTACAGTTCAGCAGCAGCAGCTGGGACTGGAACAGGACAAGCTGGCAAGCTTGTGGAAAACCCCCATTTTGAAGACAGGTTGTGAGTTCTTAGTTCAGCCTGGACAAAGCCCTTGCGGTCCATACAAGAGATGACTGGCTGTATAATGTTTCACTTGAAATAAAAGAAACAAAAAGGCATTCTGTGGTGACCTGAAAGAAAGAGCTCATCATCTAGAAAACCCTGATGGGGCAAGTTTCTTCAGCAAAACACTAAAGTGTCTGATTAAAAGGAATCAGTTGTGGGTGTCCAGCGAACAACAAATCCCTCTCTGAAAACCGACAAGAGCCTTTAAGCAGTGACCATTTACCTTTCAAGCACCAAAGCCTGGTGAAATTCATAAATGTTAAATTCTGTGCACAGAATAAGAATTGCCTGCAACCAGTGAACTTGGAGGAGTGAGAAGTGAGATTGGACTGTGAATCAAAACTTTTCTGAACTTACACATATACATGTGAACTTAGAATTAGAAGGGCGTTAAGTTATTAGTAATAAGTTAAAGGTTGATCCTGTTTTCATGTTTAAAGATAATTAAAAGCAACTTTTGTTTAAGTAACCATTTGTCTTGGTGAATTTCTATTGCTGCTGGGTTTTGGGGTCCTCTGGGCTCATAACAATAAAAATTATTGTTTTTGAAGATGTTGTCCTGGTGAATTTCTACTGCTGCTGGTCTAATATGCAACATGGTCACTCTCATCAAAACACTGCCCCACCGACAGGTCCATCACCTGACCAGGCACATTACCCAGAAACAGATCCAGTATGGCCTCTCCTCTAATTAGACAGTCAACATACTGTGTCAGGAATCCTTCTTGTACACACCTGACAAATTCCTCGCAGTCAGTAGGTGCCAGTCAATATTATGGAAGTTGAAATCACTCATAACTACAACCCTGTATTTCCTCTCACCATTCCAAAATCTGCCTGGTCATCTGCTCCTTGGAACCCCGAGGGCTATTTGGGGGCCTTTAGATTACTCCCAGGACAGTGATAGCTCTCTTCCTATTTCTGACTTCCATCCACCAACTCAGTGGATACTCCCCTCTCCAGCGTCCTCCCTTTCTACAGCCATGATACTATCCCTGACCAGTATTGCTACTCACTCCCTTTTCTACCTCCCATCCTATTTGACAAGCTTTTTACTGCAGAATCTTGTAAATGGAAACATTTGGAGAGTTACTGCTAATGTTGGGTATCCCCGATTGTTCAAATAGACCAGAATATTTCCAATATAAAGTCTAGTTAAGAAAACTAATGTCACGATGGAGTTGCCAATTTGCAAGCATCTATTATAGGACCCAAGGATCAGCATTCATCAGTTGACAGCACATTTGCATGTAAATATTTGCATATTAATCAACAAAATTGCTCTTTAAAGCTAACTGACATCCTATGAATTAATGAAATACTTGGAAAAAACAGAAACAATGACTAATATTAAAAAAAACAAATAATTACTTGTTCTAGGAACAGTCACTTTCAAGCATCAGTCACAATAGCTGCACAACATTTTAATCAATCCTACTAAAACATGAAAACTGCATAATTATGATTAATATGGTTTTAAGCATGATTATCCTCAAGCAAAAAATATTCAAATCAGAAGCCATTACTTCCCAGATTCTAAAGAAATTGCATTTATTCAATGTAAATTAAAAAGAATGGCATTAAAGGATAAAGCATCAGGAGTAAATATCACCAAAAACTTGTTATGGTCCAACCACGTCAATGTTACAACCAAGGAAAACCACACCAAAAGACTTTCTTAGTCGCCAGAGAAAAAAATTCAGCATGCCTGCAAGTTCACTTACTAAATTTTAAATGTACTACAGAAAGAACATTGATTGAAAGCAACACAGCTTGATATAGGAAATGCTCTGTCCAAGACAACAAAAACTGTACTTTAAACGCAGTTCAGGCCATCACATAAACCAACCTATCCTCCACTGACATTTCCTGCATTCTTGGGAAAACTGCCAACATATTAAAGGAGCCATCTCATCCTCATCATACTTTCTTCCATTTGGCATTGCTGAACCCTCAAATCACATTTCCTTAAAATACAAACCTCCAGATTAAAGGACTTTCCTACTGTTATCAAAATCACAAACGGATCTCTCACTGGCAAGGGATTTGCAACACTTTAGTACTTTTCTCCATATCCTACACTATTCAACTTACTGCGACACCATTCTCTGCACTATTTGTTACAATTGCACTACCTGCCGGACAATTTTCCTGAATAGGATGTAAAATGAAGTTTTGTACCAAATCTCATTACAGGTATAGGTGACAATACATAATCAGAATAGTGCAGCACAACTTTTGCCCCACATGTCTATCCCAAAAATGTTGTCCAAATCAATCTAAAACTGCCCTATTTGCATGATAGGCAGCTCACATTTCCCTTTATACATGCATATCTCGAAGCTTCTGAAATGCTGCTATTTTATCTGCTTCAAACACTATTAATGGTAGCCTGTTCCAGACACCCAACATAGTGTAAAAATTTCCTCCACTTTTTCCTTGAACTTTCTCTCCCTTAATGTAAATGCATGTCTTTTGGTAAGCGATGCTTTTATCCTGGGGAAGACTAAGTGCCTACCCTAGAAATTTATAAAATCATAAAATATTGCTATCAGGTCACTGCTCATTTTCCAACACCAGAGAAAACACAAGTTTGTGAACCTCTCATCATAAAGCATAACTTCCATACTAAGCAGTATCCTGGTAAACTACTTCTGTACCCTTTCCAAAGCCTCCACATTCTTCCTGTAACAGGGCAACCAGAAATGCACACCATTTTCAAAAATGCAACCTAACCCCTATATTTTTGTACTCGATGCCCAAGCCAACAAAGGCAAGCATGCCACATGCCTTCTTGACCACTGTCAACGTGTGGCCACTTTCAAGGAGCTAGATACCTGGTCCACACCCCCACCAAGCACATTGTTTTTAAATAATTTTTCCATTAACTATATGCGCTTTCTTCACTCCCAAGGTTCAACAACTCACGACTGTCCAAATTAAACCTACCCTTTCTCTGTCCGTATCTACAAATGATTCATATTCGGTTATTGTTTAATACCCCTCTCTACTGACCACAACTCCAATCTTTGCATCATCTGCAAACTTATTAATCCACCTACTTTTTCTTCCATATATTACAAACAACAGCATTCCCAACTCTGATCACTTGCCCATAGATCTTCAGCCAGATGAAGGAGTAAAACACAAAAGTCTGCAGACACGGTGGTTGAAATAAAAACACAATGCTCAAATAACTAAAGTCAAACAGTGTACTTTATGTAGCAGAGATAAAGATGCATAACCAACATTTCAGGCTTGAGCCCTTCAAGGCAGCACCCCTTCACTCTGCCTTCTGAGGGCTAGCTAATTCCATATCCAATCTATTAATTTACTGTGGACCCATGGATTTCTCTCTTTTTGGACCAGCCTACCAGTATCAGTTTTGTTGTCAGAGTACATACAAAACATCACGTACAACCCTGAAATTCTTTTTCCTGCATGCACACCAGAATTACCACCAATTGGTAGAGCAAAAAAATGTACACAGCAAAAATAAGTAAACAAAGAAAGAATTGTACACAGATAACAAATGTAAATAAACTGACTCTGCAATACAGAGAGAATAAAAAAGAAAATCAATAAAGTGCACAAGGGTCCTTAAATGAGTCTCTGATTGAGTTTGTAGTTGAGGAGTCTTACGGTGGAGAGGTAGCAACTGTTCTTGAACTTAGTGGTATTAGTCTTGTGGCACCAGTACCTTTCCTGATGGTAGCAGCAAGAATAGAGGATGTGCTGGGTGGTGAGTCTGATGATTTCTGCTGCTCTCCGATGGGGAGATGTACTCAATCATAGAAAGGGTTTTGCCTTACCCTCTCCACCTCTGGTCCCCCAATGATCACTGGATTGTATACCTTTGGCTTTCCTTTCCTAAAGTCAACAATCAGCTCCTTAGTTTTGGTGACATTGAGTGCAAGTTTGTTGATGGTGCATCATTCAGCCAAGTTTCAATTTCCATCCTATACGCTGACTCATCCCCTTCCTTTATACAGCCCACTACTGTGGTATTGTCAGCAAATTTGTAGATGGTGTTATTTTAACTAGTCATAGCTGAAAAGTGAGTAGAGCAGGGAACTAAGAACACAGCCCTGTGGTGCTCCGATACTGATGGAGATTGTGGAGATGTTTTTTTTTAACCAATCTTCACTGTTAGTGGTTTGGAATTGAGGAAATCCAGGATCCAATTACACAGTGGGGTATTAACTTCCAGGTTTGAGTTTGCAGATCCGTATTGAGGGGATGATGGTGTTAAATGCCAAACTGTAGTCAATAAAGAGCATCCTGATGTATGCATCCTTGCTGTCCAGGTGTTCAAGGGCTTTGTGTAGAGCCAGTAAAATGGCATTCAACATACTACGATGAGTGAACTGGAATGTATCGATGTATTTGCTTGGACAGGAGCTGAGAAGCTTCATCAACAGCCTTTCAAAACACTTCATTGTTGATACAAGTGCTACTCGATGACAGTCATTAAGGCAGGTTACTACACTCTTCTTAGGCACCAGTATGATTGCCACCTGTTTGAAAGAGCTGAGTACCACGCTCTGCTGGAGTGAGATATTGAAGATATCCATGAACACATTGGTATGTTGGACAGCACAGATTTTTAATACTCAGCCCGGTACTCCATCTGGGCTGGATGCTTTCCTCGGATTCACTCTCCTGAAGACAGTATGCACGTCATCCTCAGATACAGACAGGAAGGGATCAACAGGGGACATGGGGGTGTCAAATGCCTTATTAATGTCCTTGTAGACAACATCCATTGCCCTTCTCTCATCAACAACCTTTGATGCATCAAAAAATTCAATCAAATTGGCAAGCCATGATCCGTAACTCACAAATCTAGGTTGGCTGCGTCTCGTCCAATTATGAATTTCCAAATGTGTATAAATCTCATCCCCAAGTATCTTTTCCAATAGTTTTCCTACCACTAATGTGAAGCTGAATGGGTGACAATTTCCTGGTTTAACCCATTTCCCTCCTTCAACAAATGTCTTCTTTCTTTCTTCTTTGGCTTGGCTTCGCGGACGAAGATTTATGGAGGGGGTAAAAAGTCCACGTCAGCTGCAGGCTCGTTTGTGGCTGACCAGTCCGATGCGGGACAGGCAGACACGATTGCAGCGGTTGCAAGGGAAAATTGGTTGGTTGGGGTTGGGTGTTGGGTTTTTCCTCCTTTGCCTTTTGTCAGTGAGGTGGGCTCTGCGGTCTTCTTCAAAGGAGGCTGCTGCCCGCCAAACTGTGAGGCGCCAAGATGCACGGTTTGAGGCGTTATCAGCCCACTGGCGGTGGTCAATGTGGCAGGCACCAAGAGATTTCTTTAGGCAGTCCTTGTACCTTTTCTTTGGTGCACCTCTGTCACGGTGGCCAGTGGAGAGCTCGCCATATAATACGATCTTGGGAAGGCGATGGTCCTCCATTCTGGAGACGTGACCCATCCAGCGCAGCTGGATCTTCAGCAGCGTGGACTCGATGCTGTCGACCTCTGCCATCTCGATCACAAGGTACTCACCAGTCCTCCTTTTTTTTGACAGTGAAGCTGCAAAGATCTTCATCAAGGCCCCAGCAATCTCTTCACTTGCCTCTTCAATTACCGGATATATCCCATCAGGATCCTGGGACTTCTCCACTTTTTTTCCCCCACATTGACCTCCCTATCACTATTGTTCATGTCCTTATCCTTGTACCTACTCCTTTAGTATCTTGCCAACTTCCTCTGACTCCAAACATATTCCCTCTTCTGTGCTTCAGTTTTCCTATTCTCTCCCTAGGCATCAATTTACTCTTTAATCCTGATCACCAAAGACATTTCATGGCTTTTTTTAGTCTTTAATGTCCTGCTTGAGCTCTTTATTGCAATCCTTTATTCCTCCAGGATCATGTCTGATAGTAGATTCCCAAACCTTACATATGCCTCCATTTTTTCTAAATTCACTTCACTAAGTTTTGAAAAAAATTACTTCCTAGTTTTCTTACCTTGCTACCTCTGACCTTCCTCCTCATTGGAGCACACCAATAGTTTGTCCTTAAACAACTCCCACATGCCATTTGTGGGCTTCCCTGATAACAGGTACTCCTATTGTTTTTACAATGTCATTATTTGCACTCTTCCAAATCGATACTTCCCACCAGACCCAACCTTTTGGTAAAGCACAGCTTAAATGTCTATCTAAAATGGTGAATGTCAAAGGCTATGTCAAGCTACATAATCAACTATAATTAGAAAGGTCGGACTCGGGGTCAGAGGAGGCAGTGAGTCAGCGTCTGGTGTCGTGTGAGAGGAGGAGGAGCCAGGAGACAGCATCAGAGAGGTGAGTAGCTTTAATAGCTGGACTTACCGGGGCTCGGTCTTAGAAAGGTCGGACTCGGGGTCGGAGGAGGCAGTGAGTCAGCGTCTGGTGTTGTGTGAGAGGAGGAGGAGCCAGGAGACAGCATCAGAGAGGTGAGTAGCATAAATAGCTGGACTTACCTGGGCTCGGTCTTAGAAAGGTCGGACTTGGGGTCGGAGGAGGCAGTGAGTCAGCGTCTGGTGTCGTGTGAGAGGAGGAGGAGCCAGGAGACAGCATCAGAGAGGTGAGTAGCATAAATAGCTGGATTTACCGGGTCTCGGTCTTAGGTCGGACTCGGAGGAGGCAGTGACTCAGCGTCTGGTGTCGTGTGAGAGGAGTTAATTGGGGTTAATTGGTAAGAGCTAATAAAAGGAGGAGAAAGGGAGGGAGCAGCCAGCGAGGAGTGGCGCAGTGAGTGAGCGGCCCAGTGAAGGAGTGGGGGCTTGGGACTTTGGCTCGAAGGACTTCGGTGAGCAGGGGTTAGGAAGGAGCTCCTTGTGTGGAAAGGAATCTTTGAAATAACATATTTATAGTAAGAAAGGAGGAAATGGAGTCAGTTGGGGTAGTTAAGTGCTCCAGTTGTGGGATGTGGGAAATCAGAGACGGCACAGCTGTTCCTGACGACTACACCTGCAAAAGATGCATCCAATTGCATATAATGTGTGACCGTGTTCAGGAGCTTGAGCTGCAAATGGATGAACTGAGGATCATAAGGGAAGCAGAGGCAGTGATAAAGAAGAGTTACAGGGAGACAGTCACCCCTAGAAGGCAGGAGTCAGGGTATTGGGTGACTGTGAGGAAAGGAGGGAGAGTGCCTGTGCAGAGTACCCCTGTGGAAGTGCCACTCAGCAACATGTATTCGGCATTGGATACTGCTGGGGGGAACAGCCTACTAGGGAAGAGTCGTGGGGGTCAGGTCTCTGGCACAGGGGCTGCCCCTGAGGTTCAGAAGGGAAGGAGGGATAAGAACGGGATATTTGTAGTTGGAGACTCATTAGTCAGAGGGACAGATAGAAGGCTTGTGGGACGAGATCAGGGATCCAGGTTGGTCTGTTGCCTCCCTGGTGCCAGGGTCAGGGATATCTCTGATCGAGTTCATAGCATTCTGCGAGGGGAAGGAGAACAGCCAGAAGTCGTGGTCCATGTGGGGACCAATGACTTAGTTAGAAGTGGGGATGAGGTCCTAAAACAGGATTATGTGGAATTAGGTAGGAAGTTTAAAAAAAGGACCTCCAAGGTAGTAATCTCTGGATTGCTGCCGGTGCCACTCGCTAGTGAGGGTAGAAATAGGAGGATGTGGAGGATGAATGCATGGCTAAAGAGATGGTGCAGGGGGCAAGGGATAAGATTTATGGATCATTGGGATCTCTTCTGGGGAAGGTCGGACCTGCACAAAAGGGACGGACTCCACTTGAACTGGAGGGGGACCAATGTGCTGGCAAGCAGATTTCCTAGAGCTGTGGGGGAAGGTTTAAACTAGTTTGGCGGAGGGTGAGGAAGAGAGTGTGAGTGCAGTGTCAAGGGAGCATGGCCACCTAGATAGGAATAATAACGATAACAAAGGTAGGATGAAGATTAAGGTAAAAGGTAGAAAAGAGAATATAGGTGAGGGTCATTCTCTGAAATGCATATATTTTAATGCAAGAAGCATAGTGAACAAGGTAGATGAGCTTAGAGCATGGACAGATACTTGGGGTCATGATATTGTGGCAATTAGTGAAACCTGGCGACAGGAGGGGCAGGACTGGCAACTTAATATTCCAGGATACATTTGTTTTAGATACGATAGAGCAGGGGGTAAAAAAGGGGGAGGAGTTGCTCTGCTTGTTAAGGAGGACATTACTGCCGTGAGGTGGCAGGATGGTCTGGAGGGATTGTCCAGTGAGGCTGTTTGGGTGGAATTGAGGGATGAAGGAGGCATGAGGGTGCTAATAGGGGTGTATTACAGACCACCAAATGGGCCAAGAAAATTAGAGGAACAAATCTGTAAGGAGATAACATATATGTGTGAGAATCATAAGGTAGTGATCATGGGAGATTTGCCCTCACATTGATTGGCATACCCATACAGTTAGAGGGCTGGATGGGCTAGAGTTCGTTAAATGTGTTCAAGATTGTTTTCTAAATCAATTAGTAGAAGAACCAACTCGGGCCGGTGTAATACTAGATCTCCTGTCAGGGAATGAGCTAGGTCAGGCATCGGACATTAATGTTGGAGAACAAATTGGGTCTAGTGATCATAACTCTGTTAGTTTTTGGGTAGTTTTAGGGAAGAGCAAGGAGGGGCCTAAAGTTGAGGTTCTGGATTGGAGAAGAGCAAATTTCGAAGGAATAAGAAGGGATTTGGGGAGTATTGAGTGGGACAGGATATTTTCAAGTAAGGATGTAAATGAAAAATGGAGGATATTCAAAAAAGAAATTTTGAGGGTACAGAGTAGATATGTCCCAGTGAGGATCAAAGGAAAGGCTGGAAGTAATAGGGAGGCTTGGTTTTCGAAGAATATTGGAAATTTGATTCGGAGAAAAAGGGAGGTGTACAAGAGGTACAAAGAGCAGGGAGCTGAGAATTTGAAGGAGGGCTACAAGGAGTGTAGAAGGAATCTTAAGAAAGAAATTAGAAAGGCCAAAAAAAGGCACAAAGAGGCTTTGGCAGACAGAGTTAAAATAAATCCAAAGGGCTTCTATAGGTACATTAAAAGTAAAAGATTAGTGAGGGATAAAATTGGACCCCTTGTAGATAGCGAGGGTAGGCTGAGTGAGAAGTCAGAGGAAATGTGGGAAATTTTGAATGATTTCTTTCCCTCGGTATTCACTAGGGAAAAAAATATTGAACCAGTTGAAGTAAAGAAAAATAGTGGGGAGGTCATGAAGCATATGAGGATAACCGAGGAGGTAGTGATGGCTGTGTTGAAAAAGATAAAGGTGGATAAATCTCCGGGACCCGACAAAATATTCCCAAGGACACTCAGGGAGGCTTGTGGACAGATAGTGGGGCCATTAACAGAGTTATTTAGGATGTCACTGGTCACGGGGGTAGTGCCAAAGGATTGGAGGGTGGCGCATGTGCTTCCGCTGTTTAAGAAAGGGTCCAAATGTAAACCTGGGAATTATAGGCCCGTGAGTCTGACGTCTGTGGTGGGTAAGTTGATGGAAAGTGTTCTGAGGGATGGTATTTACAAATATTTGGAGGTACAGGGATTGATAGGGAGTAATCAGCATGGTTTTGTCAGGGGTAGATCATGCTTGACAAACCTGATTGAGTTTTTCGAGGGGGTTACAAAAAAGTTTGATGAAGAGAAAGTTGTGGATGTTGTCTATTTAGACTTTAGTAAAGCTTTTGACAAAGTTCCCCACAGGAGGTTAGGAAAAAAGGTGGAGGCATTAGGTATAAATAAGGAGGTAGTGAAATGGATTCAGCAATAGTTGGATGGGAGGTGTCAGAGAGTAGTGGTAGAAAATTGTTTGTCCAGTTGGAGGCCGGTGACTAGTGGAGTTCCTCAGGGATCGGTCCCGGGTCCACTATTGTTGGTTATATATATTAACGATCTGGAAGTAGGGGTGGAGAATTGGATAAGCAAGTTTGCGGATGATACAAAGATTGGTGGTGTTGTGGACAGTGAGGAAGATTACCGTAGATTAAAAGGTGATTTAGGAAGGCTGGAGGTGTAGGCTGAGAAATGGCTGATGGAATTTAATAGATAAGTGTGAGGTGTTACATTTTGGAAAGGCAAATCTAAATAGGTCATATGCATTAAATGTAGGCTATTGAGATGTGCAGAGCAACAAAGGGATTTAGGAGTGATGGTAAATAGTACCCTCAAGGCTGATACTCAGGTAGATGGTGTGGTGAAGAAGGCATTTGGAATGTTGGCCTTCATAAATCGGAGTATTGAATTCAAGAGTAGGGAGGTTATGATGAAATTGTAAAAGGCATTGGTGAGGCCAAATTTGGAGTACTGTGTACAGTTTTGGTCACCAAATTATAGGAAAGATATAAACAAAATAGAGAGAGTGCAGAGAAGGTTCACGAGAATGTTGACAGGATTTCAAGGTTTGAGTTACAGGGAAAGGTTGTGCAGACTAGGGGTTTTTTCTCTGGAGCGTAGAAGATCGAGGGGGGACTTGATAGAGGTGTTTAAGATTTTAAAAGACAGAGAGTAAATGTGGATAAGTTTTTTCAATTAAGAGTGGGGGAGATTCAAACTAGAGGGCATGGTTTAAGATTGAAGGGGGAAAATTATAAGGGGAACATGAGAGGAAATTTCTTTACGCAAAGGGTGGTGGGGATGTGGAATGAGCTTCCGGCAGACATAGTTGAGGCAGGATCATTAGTTACATTTAAGGATAGACTGGATAGTTACATGGAGAGGAGAGGACTGGAGGGGTATGGACCGGGTGCTGATCAGTGGGACTAGGAGGGTGGGAATTTGTTACAGCATGGACTAGTAGGGCCAAACTGGCCTGTTCTGTGCATATATGGATATATGGTACAAGTGAACCAAATTGATTTCTCCACCTGTAAGGCTTTGTTTTTTTTAAACATTTACCATTTATTTCCTTTGTCCTAAAATTTGCGGAAAAAACAAAATACTAAAAGACATTCTATGGTACAAGTCATGACTTTGAGATTTCTCACAAACTTTTTTTTTTAATTTAGACATACAGCATGGGAACAGGCCATTTTGGCCCATGAGCCTGTTCTGCCCACTTATACCCAATTAACCTACAATCCCTGGTGCATTTTGAACAGTGGGAGAAAACAGGAGACCCCTGGGGAAAACCTACATAGACACAGGGAGAACTTACGAACTCCTTACAGAGTGGAATTTAAATTCAGGACTTGATCGCTGGCGCTGTAACAGCTTTGCACTAAACCACTATGCCAACCGTGCTACCCCAATTCAATTTCAGAATGAAACAAATTTGTGGGGTTTTTTTTAAACTTATTACAAGGTTTAAAAAGACAACCTACCAGCAACTCAAATTGAATACCTCAATAAACAGGATGCATCATCCAGTATGGTCAGAAAATAAAAACAACACAAGCTGAAACTAATGAAGTTTAAAATGAAAGGCAAGAAAATTAAAAGGTTTTCATTAGTACAAAAGCACTGTACACACATCAATTGATCCCAATTTATGCCAGTTGAATCTCAATAGTATCCTTTTCCAAAATTAAGAACAATATAACAAAATTCAACACATTTAGCTAAATTATGGACTTGGGTAATTAAACTACAATATACCTTGGGAGTGTGTTCAATGGAATGATGCTCCAATCAAACAATAATTCCCTATTTAATGTATTAACATTTATTGCCACAACCTTATGTTAAAATATTAACTGTAATAACAAGATTCATATTGAAAGCAATCATCTCATCCTTCATCACATGATATTGAATCTAATGATATAAATCAATAGTTGATTTAATTCAAAAACTATAAAAATCCAATATTTGACCTACCTATTGTGGATTTTCGTGAAGGGCCTGAAATTTGGTTCTTTATTTCTGGGGATGGCTTCCACTCCTCAGAAAGTACAAGATCAATGGCTTTATGTGCATCATACTGACAATTCAGTACAGCATCAACCATCATTTGCTCTGATATAGATTCTCCCAAGACTTCTCTCATTTTATCCAAGCAGGCATACAGTTGAACTAGAATAGAAAACAGATTCTTTAGGAATAATATACAGTGAGCATTTCTTTAGAAATTGAGGAAAATGTATTTAATAAGCAACACATTCAAAATGCAAACAAAATGCTGGAAACTTTAATGTCCGGTACCTTGGTCAACTCCACTTATTGGCTGGTTATTTTGGGAAGTCTCTTCAATCTTATCCTCCATATGCTCATCACCTTCTTCCAAAGGCTCCTCTGCAAAGGCTCTGCTGTTGTAATCATCTCGTTTGTAAATGAACTGAGCAGCTACAATTTTAAAATAAACATTTTCAATAATTTAAAAAAAGTGAACTTAGAACCTTTTTACAAATAATTACAACTGTTGTGCCAGTCATAGTGCCAAAAGCAAGCCAATGTGTACCTTGAGTTACTTAAAGTCTTTGAACAGAGAAATTTAAATACAATTTATAAAAATCACAAACCTCAAGAGGTTAAGTTTGAAAGGGCCCAAAAGTAGTACAAATTCTACAGATAGGATTCAGATATGGTGATATAATTGAACAGCTCCCCACCATGACTACCAGCCCCCCCACATCTCCATCGGGCACACAAAACTCAAAACGGTCAACCAGTTTACCTATCTCGGCTGCACCATTTCATCAGATGCAAGGATCGACAACGAGATAGACAACAGACTCGCCAAGGCAAATAGCGCCTTTGGAAGACTACACAAAAGAGTCTGGAAAAACAACCAACTGAAAAACCTCACAAAGATAAGCGTATACAGAGCCGTTGTCATACCCACACTCCTGTTCGGCTCCGAATCATGGGTCCTCTACCGGCACCACCTACGGCTCCTAGAACGCTTCCACCAGCGTTGTCTCCGCTCCATCCTCAACATCCATTGGAGCGCTTTCATCCCTAACGTCGAAGTACTCGAGATGGCAGAGGTCGACAGCATCGAGTCCACGCTGCTGAAGATCCAGCTGCGCTGGATGGGTCACGTCTCCAGAATGGAGGACCATCGCCTTCCCAAGATCGTGTTATATGGCAAGCTCTCCACTGGCCACCGTGACAGAGGTGCACCAAAGAAAAGGTACAAGGACTGCCTAAAGAAATCTCTTGGTGCCTGCCACATTGACCACCGCCAGTGGGCTGATAACGCCTCAAACCGTGCATCTTGGCGCCTCACAGTTTGGCGGGCAGCAACCTCCTTTGAAGAAGACCGCAGAGCCCACCTCACTGACAAAAGGCAAAGGAGGAAAAACCCAACACCCAACCCCAACCAACCAATTTTCCCCTGCAACCGCTGCAACCGTGTCTGCCTGTCCCGCATCAGACTTGTCAGCCACAAACGAGCCTGCAGCTGACGTGGACTTTTTACCCCCTCCATAAATCTTCGTCCGCGAAGCCAAGCCAAAGACAAAGAGAGATAGTTAAACTCTTACTTTCTTACTGAAATTATTGGGATAAATCTTACTTGACATTTAGTATTCAAGTCTTGTTACAAATACACACAAACTGTGTGGTCATCTGTGGAATTACAAATATAACAACACTGCATGTCATGAACAGATATCACATTGTGAATGGAAGGTCATCAATTAGCCAGTCAAATGATTTCATTCAGCAATAAACTGGACCCAAGATGATTGGTCTCCAACAACCATGCATTTTGTTAAGGCTTTACATTATTTTGTCATTATTACCATTTTTGGGGCAAAACACCAAGTGAATGGGCAATTTCCCACCACACTTCATTTCCATCAATTCCCATTTCCTTCAATTTAATTGGTGCTCTTTATTCAAGGCAAATGCAATTGCTCTCAGCACTGGAATTTACTAAATTTAAGTTTACATGTCCATATCTGGACCACAGCCATATTGAGCACTGCAGCCAAATTGTGCTATTTAAATCTAAAGTGGGCATAATTTAAAAGGTTTCATGCATTAAGTGCCACTTTATTTCATTGTTGACAATAGCTCCTAATGACCAAGACTAAAATATCAGGGCAACAACAAGATGGATTACATTTGCCCAGAATTCTGTGCACAGAACCTATCTGGACAATCTTACACTTTCATCCGGTGGCTCTAGCTTCACCATAATAGCTTGACTGCATGCAGTTAGTTCTATAGCACTCTAACTGGGATTTTACTGAGACATACAGTGTTTGTTGGTCCCTGTGAATGCAAATATTTCTTAATATGATGTGGAGCTTACAGAATTAGCGTAAAAGTAGCCAGCAATAATGGAAGTCACTTGAGGGCAGTTGTGTTTTATTCATTGCAAATGTTTCAATTTCAACTTCTGCATTCACATGCCAAGCTTTTTTTATTTCGCTGAGCACTGGTGTACCTCAGGGATGAGTACTCAGCCAGCTCCTGTTCACACTACTGACCCATGACTGCATCAGGGTTGGCATATAAATCAGCAACAATGAGTCACACTACACAGAAGAGGTGGAAAATCTCATGAAATGGTGTGAGAGTAACAACCAGAGACTGAACGTGCACAAGACAAAGGAGAGGATCATGGACTTTAGAAAACACAAGGAATGACCACCCTCCACTACACATCAACAATCTGCAGTAGAGAGGGGAAAGCACCAAGTTCCTTGGAGTTCACTTAACTAGAGACCCATCACAGGCATTCAACATCTCCTCACATCAAGAAGGCACAACAGCAACTGTACTTCCTGAGAAATGGGCAAGGCTACCGGCCCTCATTATCTCAACCTTCTATAGGAGCTCTATGGAGAGCGTCTTGGCCAGCTGCATCATTGTGGTACAGTTGCTGAAGAGAAATTGATCAAAGAGCAATCCTCAGGACCACAAGAGTTGCAGAGAAGATCACACCAGGATCATTGTCTGAAGAGGGCACGTAAAAATTATTGAGGTCCCCTTCCACCCAGCATCTTTCAGCTGGTCCCAAAAGAGGAAGAGATACTGGAGTATCAAAGCCAGCACTATCAGGGTGAGGAACATCTTCCTCCCAAGGGCAGTGCGAATGATGAATGACCATAGGAACTTCTCACACTAATCATCACATTCTCATTTTCACAAAATAATATTTGTAGGTTTAGATAAAATACTTGAGTATGTGCATTATGTATGGTTTGCGTGTGGGCATGTTTTGCACCAAGGAATGGAGAATGCTGTTTCTTTGGGTTGTACTTGTACAATTGGATGACAAACTTTACATTACCTGGCGCTTCTTAAAGTCGAGAAAGAAGCAAAAGAGAGTCCATTCAGAATCACCAAATGTCCGTGGATTCAACTCCAATGCTCCTGCAGCTGCACAAGACTCCAGTTCAAAACATCAGCAACTGTAACCAAGATCCAAACCTCCAACATGCTGAGGAAGCCTTTAATGCATAGGGCCCCTTGGGAGCCCTTCTTGCCTTTACCACCCTCTCAAATCCTGGTATTGATATCGGTTTTTTATATGCCAGACTCCAGCATCCTACAGCTTGGTGTGAGTCCTTTGACCTCGTCACCAGCAGCCCAATGCCAGCAAGTCACTAACAGCTCACCACCAGTATGCATCCTTCAGCTGCATGGCCCCTTGTTGATCGGCCATGGTGGCCGCCATTTATAGGGCTATCTCCTCTGCTTCTAAACAGGGGGTGTTCTCTTTATGATGCCCTGCACCAGTCCGCTGCTCCCCCAGACTCTGCACACCCTTGTGTCCATTGCCGAACATAGATGCCACCATCTTTGGCTCAGAACCCACAGTTGAAGAATTTTAATTGAAACACCATCAGCTCCTTTAACAGGCCATTTAAAGACTGCATGGAGATGTCAGGAATAGGACAGAACAGTAGGATCCTGTGGGGGGGGGGGGGGGAAAGAGTCCCTCCCACCCTAGTCAGCACCAGCTCTGCCCTGGCAGCACCGTCATTTTTTTTTATCAATATCTGCTCTTGGTTGCCACCATCAACATTTTTGTTCCACACTGCCAGAATATCTATCCTTTTTACAGTTAATTAGGTTGTTTTTGAGATACAGGTAATTTATTGAATTTAAATTCTCTAGTTGATTTGTCCACAATGCTGAGTTAATCATACTATTTTGCATTGGTGTTTATTATAGAGGACAAAGATATCATAAATGTATATCCTAGCTAACTTGATTATATAGTTAACTGAACAAACAGGACAACTGGTCCAAAGCCAGCTATACAATAGCTATTTAAGTACTTGTTAAATACTTTTTGATTATTTGAAAAGTATCCACCTCTACCACCCAACCATATCATGTGTTCCAGTTTCTAATCATCATCTAGATTGTTTTAAAAAATTCTTATTTTACCTCTAAATCCTAATTTTAAATAATCTGTGTGGGGGTAGTTTCCTATTATTTTATCTGTCCCTACCTATCCAAATTAGGTCTCTCTCCCAGCACCCTCCCTCTCCCACCTCCCCTAAAGAAATCCAACCTCTTCTCACACTGAAACACTCCACCCAAAGGGAAAAATAATGTTTTTATCTCCTCTGCACCTTCACCAATCAAATCGCATCCTTCCAATAATTCAGCAACCAGAATGTGTGCAAAGTGTTCTAGCTGTAGCTTATCCAATGTTTTATTGAACTGAACCAGAACCTTCCTTCTTTTGTATCCTTTGCCCAAGCTAATGAAGGCATGTCCTAGGTGCCTTGTCTCCAACTTCTCTCCTTATGCTGCCATCTTCAGTGATTTATACCAAGGCTCCTCTATTACTGAATACTCCCTGAAGTAAAAACACAATGCTAGAGAAACTCAGCAGGTCAAAAATACACTTTATGCAAAGATAAAAATACATTACCAACATTCTTCATCAACATATGAACAACTCTTCATTGTCCATATTAGTCCTCCCAACTCTACACCTCACATCTATCAGGATTAAGTTCTACCTGCCTTTATTACCTTACCAACTAATCAATATCACCCCCTACCCAAAAATTATTCTTCTCAATCAACACCAATTTTCATATAATTTGCAAATGTACTAATTATAATCCTTTAAATAAAATTTATGTAAAGTTGTCCTAGACTTCCAACCTATGTGATTTACGTCCATCCATATTTTAAAAAATGTTTTTAATATTATGCGTCTGCACATGCACAACATAGCGTTATATTGTGTCGGACCATGTGTGTAGTCTCCATTCTCTAGGCATGCGAGAAGCATGGCAAGCAAGTGGAAAAATATATCTCTTGCTGATAGAACTGCTAAGAGAGGTAAAAATGAAATCCATTAACCAACACGTCCAAGGTAAAAAGATCAATGATATTGATGATAACTTAAAACGTCCAGAATTTGGCAATCATTCGTGGCATATCTTTCAACATTCTGGTCTATGCTTTCAAAGTATATCAATTTTAAAGGATGCAGAGAAAATACGCAAGGCTGTAAGAGGATCTGCAAGCTTGACGAGCACAATTTTAACTAAGCAATGGTGAGGGCCCATTCATGAGATGGGGAAGTTATTAATGATATGGTTGGAAGACCTGATTCAGAAATGCATGCCACTGAATTTAAGAACGATTCAGACAAAAGTTAAAAGTCTTTTCGAGGCATTGAAGGAGCGAGTGGGGAAGGATTACATTGGGAGTTTCACCGCAACAGATTTAAAAGGCACAGCTTGCACAATGTAAGAGTCTCAGGTGAAGTAGCAAGTGCCGATGAAGGAGCCTCCAAAAACTTCAATGCAAGTCTAGACGAGTTAATCCGTGATCCACATTAACAATGTGGATAAAATGGGACTTTTTTGGAAGAGGATGCCAGACAAACATACATCCATAAAGAAGCTTGGACAATGCCGGGATTTAAAGTATTTAAGAATTGAGTGACCTAATTACTGGGAGGTAATATTGTTGGTTTTGAGCTGAAGCCTTTCCTGATTTACTGCTCCAAGAACCCACATGTATTTAAAAACATTAACAAGCACACTCTGCCTGTCCACTACAGATCCAACCCCAAAGCCCGGATGACTAGGGCCTTGTTTGAAGACTGGTTTGCTAACTATTCAATTCCAAATGTTCAGCAATATTGTTTAGAAAATAATTTTACTTTCAAGATTCTATTAATCTTAGATAACACACCTGCACATCCCCCTCATTTGTCAGATCTTAATCCCGATGCTAATGCGATACTTCTGCCACCAAGGGGCGATTGTGACTTTTACTACCATCGCTCAACATTTGCACAGGCCACAGCAGCAACTGACAATGATCAAACATCGTTAGGTGATTTTTGGAAAGGTTATAGCATTCTTAATTGCATCGAGAACATCACAGCAACATGAAAGACTGTTACAGGAAGATGCATGAATGGAATTTGGAAAAAATGTTTCAGACGTTATGTTCACACAGCTTGAATGAGGAGAATGTGCTTGACAAGATTAAAGAGAACATCATGATGCTCGCAATGGATTTTGATTTGGTAGTCGACATTGAAGATGTGGAAGAGTTATTAGATCTTGAATCAAAGGAATTGACCAAAGAGGTCAATCGAATTAGAAGAACACATTGTGGAGGAGCGAAAGAGGAACCACAGAAGAGATTCACTGTTAAGGAGCTGTCCAGTCCGTTTTCACAAATGAATAAGGCCTTTGCCAACTTTGAAAGCATAGACCAGAATGTTGAAAGATATGCCAAGAATGATTGCCAAATTCTGGACGTTTTAAGTTATCGTCATCAAATTTACAATGAAAAAAAAACAAATGGTGTAAACAAATTTAGTTAGGCATGTTCTTCAAATGTCCTTCATCAGCACCCTGCCCATCAACCCAAAAAGAAGATGTGAGGAGCCACAGCCAAGTACCAAATTCAGATGAAGAGACTTCCAATTAAAGTTTAAATGTTGACAATCTTGATTAAAACCACTGTACAGTATGGGTACAATTCATAATTATCAAGCCAACTTTGAAACCAAATTTGCTCATTTGTCCTGTATCCAATAGGCTCTAATCTGTTTGACCAGTTTCCCGAGCAACTTCATCAAATGCCTTACTGATGTTTTCCATATTAAACATTGCACGAAAACATTTTACTACCCTATAAAATTCAAACATTTCAGATGGGATCTTCCCCACAACTTAATCACTCAGATGGGATCTTTCACACAACCAAACCAAGCTCACCACCATGATCAATAGTTACTTTTCAAAGTGCAAATTAATCCTGCCCTTCAAATTTTTCACCAATTTCCCTATCATTGACGTTATAATCACTGGCCAGTAATTACTTGGTTTATTCCTGCTACCCTTCTTGATTGCTCTTACATTTGATGTTACTCCATTATCTGGTACCTTGCCCATCTCCAGTGAAGATTGAAAAAGTATTTAAACAGGTTTTAATAATGAACCAAGAGCAAAGCCAAAGTAAAGGTGGTGTGGGAAACAGAGCACCAGCAGGATTTAAGGCATGGGAAATAAGTAACTCAAAGAGCCAGGCATCCTGAACCACAAGATAGTGATTATTTCTTTTTTTTTCTGTGATGTTCCACGATTAAAGATAGGTGAGTGGGAAAGGCAAGGATCTGTAAACATGTTCTATATTCTGGACTGCAATTGTTTAGTGAATTTTGTAACAAGATCAGTAATGCATTTTCCACTTCATTACCTTCATCTTAATTTTAAGAGGAGCTTTACCCATGCCTTCCAAACTGGCACACTGATCAGCTGAAAATCTTAAGGTGTATAGTTACCCAATCCTTAAATAAAAACTTTCTGGAGTCTGTTATCAAACACTTGAAATATGAGACTATCTACAAATTCTTTCCAAGTCATTAGGAAAAAGTAAATTAAGATCAGTCTCCTCTCAGGCCCATTCCCCCAGCATTAAAAGCCTAATTAAATTCAATAATCTACATTAAATGTGTAATTAAGTATTTCGTAACTCTTGAGACTTAACTTGAGATGAAACTGATGAAATGGAAAACAGTCAATTTCTAAACAAAGTCATTAAAAAGGAGGTAAAATAAGATGACTGATGAGTTTAATGTGGAAAACACAGACTCTTCCACAGATGGGACAAGAGGTGACTTAATAGATGGTTAGGTGGAAATAGGCTCTACTGCTGGATGCTCCAGATGTATCTATTCAAGGCTTTTAATACATCCTGACTACTCCTCCACTGAGTGGTCAATTATGGGAATAATATTGATCAGTATAATGGTTGACACAGACTCCTCTTGCACTGAGCCAAGAGGTCCCAAGAGTCAGTGATGATATTGCACTCTCAATCAAAGCTTTCAGTTCATCATTGAAGCTTTCCCCCTCTACTCCAGTTTAGCATCAGAATATAGTGTTTGTTTCCAGTCTGATGTTAGGCAAATCCTCAGGGATTTTTTTTTACAAATTCTTTCTAAGAATTTGAGAATAAGGATAAGCAAATAGTGATCTTTCACAAATGAATGCCTCCAACATTTAATCCTTAAATACATATAAGGATCTTCCTTATGCGTTTCTAATTAAGGATAGGGTAACTGCACACTTTAAAGAGTTTCAGCTGATCAAAGTTTGAAAGGTATTGATAAAGTTCTTCTTTAAAATGAATTTAAGATGAATAATGAAATGTAAAACATTACTGGCGTTAGGAAATTGACTAAGCAATAAGGAATAATGGGGATGGTATGACAGGTGTTCAATGCGCAAGATGTAATGTGCAATGGTCTGTGCTGGGACCAACTAGTTATCATTTTTAAAGAACTTAAGTGACCACACAAAAGAAATAACTGACCTGCAGAAGAATGGGTAGTCTGCTGATAACACATCAGTAAGTAGTGCAAGTGGCAGCAATGATCATAAAGATATGGATAGTTTAACTGAATGCGAAAAATGGATCAACATGGTCAAATTTATGGTCAATCACTTTGCAACTAAAAATAACATTACAAAATATTTCAACACAACATTGTGGGCTTAAAGGCTTGTACAGTGTTGTAATGTTCTCTGATCCATATTTGCGAACAAGTTCTGACAGCTTTCCCTCTAATCCACATTGGCCAAGTAGATTAGAGCAAAGACACTTTTTGACAGCATGAAAGCAGGAAAGTTGGACAATGGGGCATAAAGAGGAATTTAATCCAAAGTTGTGCAAGGTAATAAATTTAAGGAGATATACTAACACAAGTAAATATACAATCTCTGGTGGAGACTAGATAGTGCAAATGAACATGGGAGTTCATTTTAAAAAAAATGTACCTACATCCTTTCTGGAGGGATTAATAATCGGAGAGCATATTTTTAAAAAGAAAATGACGGCATTAAGAGAGAAATTAAGCATCTTATTTTCAACCCAGTCTGAAACAAAATTCCTGAAAAGATAGAAGCAGAATTCTACATCAGATCCAAGGAGATGCACATACAGGGCACATCTGTCAATTACAACTATTGTAAACAACTTTTAAAATTACAAATGTACGCATTAATAATGATAGAGAATTGTTTGTTTTTTGAATTATAAAGAAAAACTTTGCATTAAAATAAGCAGGCAAAACCATAAAAATTCACAAACCTGTTGCAGGGGAAATGCAGTAGTCATCCTCTACTGATTGGCCATACACATCATCATCTTCAAAGTCTAAAAATAAATAATATTCATTTTCAGAAAAGTTATAAAATAGTGAACATCTAAATGCAAAAGAAATTGAGATCATTGGACAAAAACAAAAAATCTGGAATTATAACATCAATTATCAGCCTACTTCCTCTGGCAAGTGAAAAAAATAAATGATCATTAGTTAGGAGATAATAAAATGTTACTGAAAATCTAAACTATGTTGACTTTGGGCTGACTTACAAACACTACAGAACAATTCATTCTATTTGGATCAGACCATAGCATCCTGTATTAGCAGCAAACATACCAAAATCTAAGAGTGCAAGCAACACACCAAAAACTTTATTTCAACCCTAAATCTTCAATGATCTGGAGCAAGTTCAACTATGCAACTATCAAGAAAATGCACCAATGCCTCTACATTCTGAGAAGATCAAGGAAAGTTAGCACATTTACTCTGTCCCTTAATTTTTCCAAGTGCACCAAAGCAACTCCCACAGTACATTTCTCTGCTCAAAAATCAGAAAAAAACTACAGAAGGTAGTGAATGCAGCACAGAACAATGAAAACTTCACAGCTCCATGAATTACATCTACATCTGCCACTGCCTAGGAAAGGCAATCAACATACTGAAGGACCCACCATAGTCTTTCCTCTCATCAGATGAGTCGTGCATGAAAACACACACCAACGGGCATCAAGATAGTTTCTTACCTGCAGACATCCCATAACAAGAAGGAACACAATGTCAGTAAAACATGAAAATCTGTAGACACTGTGGTTGAAGTAAAAGCACAATGCTGCTGGAGAAACACTGCTAAGGTAACAATATATAACCAACGCTTCAGGCTTCAGCCTACAATGCTCTCTTGTTGCCTAACCTTGCTTGGTGGTTATTGATTTTCCTTTCCCTTGTAATCCTGTACACTCTAACTGTGCTCTGTATACAGCTGCATTTAATGCTGGAGATACCCTGTTTGTCTGTTTGCAGAGAACCCTTCTCAGTGAAATAGGTATTTTGTGACAGATAAAGTTTAAGCACAAACTGCTCCTGGGGGGTGATAGAGGCCATATCATTAGAAAGGTTTAAGATGGAGATTTGAAAGATCAAGGAATAGTGGGTAATAGGGTACTAGAACAAAAGAGGAATTAGGCTAGCATATAATGAACCAGTATCATATTGCAGAGTAGGCTTGGTGATCTTGGTCACCAATTTCTGCATACAAATAATGCAATTTAGAAATAGTACAGGAAGAAACAGGATTTCAATGGATGATTGACCAATTTAGTCATATTGCACGTGATCAAGTCTTCAGTTAGCCAGTTGTCCTTTAGAGCAACAGAGAGGATCACTAGGATCTTGTTGTCTGAAGAAGGCAACCATTAAGGATCCTGTTACAGAGTATTTAGAGGTGGTTTGGGATGATTGTTAGAACAGGTTTCACACAAACATTTTAAAACAGAATTTTTGCAGGACTTTTGCAGAGTGCTATTTTGCAAAAGGCAAAGCAACATACAGCAGCAGCTTGTGTGGAAGAGCATGTGATCTTTGCACCAAAAGGGAGAATAGCTTTGCTCTCAGAGAGGGAGTGAGAGAGAGGAGAGACAGAAAGTTCGGTTCCAGAGGGGCAAGCTGGTAAACTTTGGAAGACTGCCTGGTCAAAGGAGAAGACTGGCTGCCTGAAAGGAACTCTGTGATGACCTGAAAGAAAGAGGATCATCTGGAGAACCGTGAATAGGGCAAGTTTTGTTAGCAAGACTGGTTAAAAAGGAATCAGGTGAAGACTGGAACAAAAGGAATCTCTCTCTGAAAACCAACAAGAACCCTCCTGAGTGGTAACCATTTGCCCGTTAAGCACAAAAGGATGGTGAACTTTATTAATGCTAACTTCTGTGCACAGTACAAGAGTTGCCTGCAACCAGTGACATTAGACTGTGAACCAAAGAACTTTTCTACACTTCTATACCCATTACACACACATGCACTTAGAATTAGAGCGGGGGGGGGGGGGGGTCAAATTGATAGTAATAAGTTAGAGTTTGATTCTGTTTTCATGTGCAAAGATAATTAAAAGCAACTTTTGTTTAAGTAACCTTTTGTCATGGTGCATATCTATTGCTGGTGGGCTTTGGAGTCCTCTGGACTCTAACAATCCCTACCATGCTGCACTTAACTAGCTACTCCTGTTGGGAAAGAGATACACAAGTATCAGAACCAAGCTGAGAAACAGGTTCTTCTGATGGGCAGTGAAAGTGCTGAATGCCTAGAACTGCTCAAACAAATCCTACAAGAATCTACTATTATTTAACAGCATTTATTTCTATATTTGTACTGCATACAAATTGCCTGTAAATGTGCGTGCCATCTCTTTACATGTGTTTGCGTGTTTTTATACCGAGGATTGAAGAAAGCTATTTCGTCCAGTTGTACATCAATGAATTGACATCAACAGTAACTAGCCTGCTGGAGTATCTGGAAAAGCATTTGGAGAAAGCAGTGGTTCCCAAATAAAACATCTATACTACTGACCATATGATCTGTGGGATAAAAATAGCTACTAATCACTAGCAGATTTCATTTTCAGCTAACTTGCCAACACTGACAAAATAGACAAGAGGAGATAAACCACGTAATTGTTGGAAAATTAGATTAGAAGTGGGGAGATTATTAGAATCAATCCTAAATAATTATTTAGAAAGGCATCTCAGAGACAGGCAAAATAGATTTGTTATGGCAAGATTGTCTCTCTGATTAATCAGAACTGGAAATATAGAAACAAGCATATGTTGCTGCAGAGAAAAGGAATGGAGCAATCAAAGTCAAGGCCCATGATTGCAAAGAGGCCAAAAAAATGAGTAAGAATGCAGCACATGCTTGAAATCTGAAATAAAGAAAAATGCTGGGAAAGCCCTGCAGATGATGGAGTTTGTGCATGATACTTGCATTAGAATTTGACTGGGACTAAAAAAAAATCATGTAACATGTCCTGCAAATATAATAGAAAAGCAGAACATCCTAAAATACCCAGGCCAAGCAGCATCCACAATGAGAAAAATTCAATCAGTGACACCATTCACCATTTCTTTCACCTGAAATGCAAATTGAGATCCTTTCCACAATTGGCATCCAGCCTTCCAAAACCACCTTCCATTTCCATGTTCTTACACAAACTAGTAAGCTTGTGTCAGGGCTGCCTGGTTAGACTAACAGTTAGCACAATGCTGTTATGGCACCAGAGATCGGGACTGGGGTTTGAATCCCACTCTGTAAAGAGTTTATACGCTCTCCCAGTGCCTATGAGGGTTTTCCCAGGGGACTCCAGTTTCCTCCCACCATTCAAAATGTACCACTGGCTGTAGGTTAATTGGGTGGCACTGGCTAGTGGCAGAAATGGCCTGTTACCATGCTGTATGAATGTCTAAATTTATAAAAATAAGAAATAGATGCATTTGTTAAGCCTTGAAAGCCATACCTTGCTGATGAGCTGTTATTTTTCATGTATACAGTGACCTTTGTTGGAACAGTATGAGAAGCTTCAGGCAGAAGTCAGATGGGAACAGAGATTTTACTGACAAGATATTGAAAGCTAAGACAATCTACTCTTTCTGTTGGAATATATTGGCAGCATTTCCTCATTCCTTTTAAAGACTCAATTCTATTTTCCCAGTTTTGTCACCTCCATCAGATTTTATCGAATGACAATATTTTCTACACATTATCACCTTCCACCAGAGGGCTAACCATGACTGTTTAATCTCACACACTTGTTCTCACCTTCTCTCATCCAAAGGGCAAGGTTGACTTCATCCTTGCTTTTCACCTCATCAATCTCCATATTCAGCAGATTACCTGCCATGATTTTCAATTATGTTCCATTATAAAATACTCCTTCCTCTCCCCTTTTAGAATTCTAAAAGAAACCATTCTTTCTCAACTTCTCATTTGCTCTTCCACTAACAACTATTCCAATTCTTACAGCACAACTCCCATGGTAATACCTACATGATTCAAAACACTTCTTTGAGGTGAAGGAATAATTTACTTCCACTTCAATGTACGACATTCAATGTTCATTAGGTGATCTCCTCAAAACTGGAAAAACCAGATTGAATGATCACTTTCTACTCAATCCAGAGCTTCAGAACTGTAATTTTAACCCTCAATTTCATGCTCCCACAGATAGATACAACTTATGCCTCTAATATTTTTGCAATAAATCCTAAGGTATGCTTGATGAACAACATCTCAATTGCCAATTTGCCATACAATAGATCTCAAAAATTTCAGATAACACTGGACAACAAAGATTCTGCTTCGTGAAGACTGGGTGTATTTTATGGATGATGATTGTGAAAATCTCTAATATTTTCTATCACATACCTTATTTTCTTTTAAAAGATATAACCCACTTTTGTGATTTCCTGTCGTATTTTAAGTCTACGAGTATATTGCCCACAAAGCAAGCTGCTTTGGTTAGTTCAAGCCTGTTTGGGAATGGACTCTGCAGGTGCAATGTAAATGTTATCTTAGGCTTGTGAATGTTTGGAAGGCATTAAAAGTTGTTTAAAATGTTCTTCGGAACTATAGAGCACCAAACTACATCCAACTGACTGATAAAATGCTTCAAGCTTACAAAACCATTGAATTGTTTATTGTCACATACACAAAGATACAGAAAATCTTTGCTTTGCCTCCAATAAAATCATGTATAAATTTAGGAGCCTTGATACAGTAAATAGGAGAGATTAATTTTTGGCAGTCAAAATTCAAGGGGCATAGGCTTAAAGTAATTAAAGAGACAAGGAATACATGTTCACCCAGAAGCTGAATTGTAAAAGCAAACCCCCCCCCCTCCACAAAAGAAATCATTCACACTTTTTGTATGTATATTTGAAAGAACCCTATCACACCATATGCTCAAACTGAAAAGTTTTTTTTTTAAACTGTGCTGACATAGATGCCTGAATGCCTCTCCTGTTTTTCCAAGGTACTCTTCTTCAGTTTTTAACATCCAACTCTTTGGCCAGGTTTGTGGGTGCAACAGCTCAAGTCTTCTGATTACATTAAGGACGACGTGCAAAATTCCTTTTTTTCTTTGGCTTGGCTTTGCGGACAAAGATTTATGGGGGGTAATGTCCACGTCAGCTGCAGGCTCGTTTGTGGCTGACAAGTCCGATGCGGGACAGGCAGACACGGTTGTAGGGGAAAATTGGTTGGTTGGAGTTAGGTGTTAGGTTTTTCCTCCTTTGTCTTCTTCAAAGGAGGTTGCTGCCCATCGAACTGTGAGGCGCCAAGATGCACGGTTTGAGGCGATATCAGCCCACTGGCGGTGGTCAATGTGGCAGGCACCAAGAGATTTCTTTAGGCAGTCTTTGTACCTCTTCTTTGGTGCACCTCTGTCACGGTGGCCAGTGGAGAGCTCGCCATATAACATGATCTTGGGAAGGCGATGGTACTCCATTCTGGAGACGTGACCTACCCAGCGCAGTTTGATCTTCAGCAGCGTGGATTCGATGCTGTCGGCCTCTGCCATCTCGAGTACTTCGATGTTGGAGATGAAGTCACTCCAATGAACGTTGAGGATGGAGCGGAGACAACACTGGTGGAAGCGTTCTAGGAGCCGTAGGTGATGCCGGTAGAGGACCCATGATTCGGAGCCGAACAGGAGTGTGGGTATGACAGCGGCTCTGTATACGCTAATCTTTGTGAGGTTTTTCAGTTGGTTGTTTTTCCAGACTCTTTTGTGTTGTCTTCCAAAGGCACTATTTGCCTTGGCGAGTCTGTTGTCTATTTCGTTGTCGATCCTTGCATCCGATGAAGTGGTGCAGCCGAGAGAGGTAAACTGGTTGACAGTTTTGTGTGCCTGATGGAGATGTGGGGGGGCTGGTAGTCATGGTGGGGAGCTGGCTGATGGAGGACCTCAGTTTTCTTCAGGCTGACTTCCAGGCCAAACATTTTGGCAGTTTCCGCAAAACAGGACGTCAAGCGCTGAAGAGCTGGCTCTAAATGGGCAACTAAAGCGGCATTGTCTGCAAAGAGTAGTTCATGGACAGGTTGCTCTTGTGTCTTGGTGTGAGCTTGCAGGCGCTTCAGATTTTGCATGACGTGCAAAATACAATCTTATTAAAACACAGGTATGCAACTGCTCCAAGGCTGTTTGAGTAGTGCTCAAGTGTAAAATGATTATATTTTTCAGTAACAAGTTAGTACATTTTAAGAACTTAATTACACTCATGCACAATGTGCCACAGTAAAAATATTACTGGCAAAATAAAAAGGTAAATGTTATTTCACTTAAACCTGAAACAGCTGTGTAACTAAAGGATAATACAAAAAGCAGGCTGTCGACCGATGTCCAGCTTTTGTTGTCACGAAGAATTAACACAAATTAAATATTAATTAAAGAAAGCAGGAATCTTGATAAGCAATTATTCATCAACGTGATATATGTAAATGTATCTAAATGTGTCCATCTGAAAAAGGGTGTTTGCTACTACTTTACTTGGTTATGTACACAATCATCATTTAACCTTCAAAATGTATTTAGCAAATCGTTTCTTACCCAGGCTGGATGGGCCTGCCTCCCCTCCTAGGTCGGACCATACTGCCCGGACCGGGGCCGGGGCTGCCGCTGCTTTCCCTGTGCCCGGACCGGGGCCGCCGCCTCCTTATTTCTGCCCGGACCGGGGCCTCCGCCTGCCTCACTCGACCGAGGCTGGGGCCTCCGCCTCCCCCTCGCCTCCGCCTGCCTCACTCGACCGAGGCCAGGGCCTCCGCCTGCCCCTCACCTCTGCCTGGACCAGGGCCTTCGCCTGCCTCACTCGACCGAGGCAGGGGCCGCCGCCTCCCCCTCTCTTTTGCCCAGACCGGGGCCTCCACCTGCCTCACTCGACCGAGGCCGGGGCCACCGCCTCCCCCTCGCTTCTGCCCGGACCGGGGCCTCCGTCTGCCTCACTCGACCAAGGCCACCGCCGCCTCCCCCTCGCTTCTGCCCGAACTGGGGCCTCCGCCTGCCTCACTCGACCGAGGCCGGGGCCGCCGCCTCCGCTTCGCTCTTGCCCGGATCAGGGCCGCCGCCGCCTACCCTCTGAAGTCGCTAGAGCCAGCTCTTCAGCGTTTGACGTCTTGTTTTGCGGAAACTGCCAAAATGTTTGGCCTGGAAGTCAGCCTGAAGAAAACTTAGGTCCCCCATCAGCCAGCTCCCCACCATGACTACCAGCCCCCCCACATCACCATCGGGCACACAAAACTCAAAACGGTCAACCAGTTGACCTAACTCGGCTGCACCATTTCATCGGATGCAAGGATTGACAACGAGATAGACAACAGACTCGCCAAGGCAAATAGCGCCTTTGGAAGACTACACAAAAGAGTCTGGAAAAACAACCAACTGAAAAACCTCACAAAGATTAGCGTATACAGAGCCGCTGTCATACCCACACTCCTGTTCGGCTCCAAATCATGGGTCCTCTACCGGCATCACCTACGGCTCCTAGAACGCTTCCACCAGCGTTGTCTCTGCTCCATCCTCAGCATTCATTGGAGCGACTTCATCTCCAACATCGAAGTACTCGAGATGGCAGAGGCCGACAGCATCGAATCCACACTGTTGAAGATCCAACTGCGCTGGGTAGGTCACATCTCCAGAATGGAGAACCATCGCCTTCCCAAGATCATGTTATATGGCGAGCTCTCCACTGGCCACCGTGACAGAGGTGCACCAAAGAAGAGGTACAAGGACTGCCTAAAGAAATCTCTTGGTGCCTGCCACATTGACTACCGCCAGTGGGCTGATATCGCCTCAAACCGTGCATCTTGGCGCCTCACAGTTCGATGGGCAGCAACCTCCTTTGAAGAAGACAAAGGAGGAAAAACCTAACACCTAACTCCAACCAACCAATTTTCCCCTGCAACCGTGTCTGCCTGTACCGCATCGGACTTGTCAGCCACAAATGAGCCTGCAGCTGACGTGGACATTACCCCTCCATAAATCTTCGTCCGCGAAGCCAAGCCAAAAGAAGATGATGACATTTAAGAATTATGCTGCACTTTTTCACCAAGGCCATTTTTAATTCCCCACGTGTCAACCCTGGATAGAAAATCCTACATCGAATTACTACCCTTACGTTTCTAGAATAAAACGGAGACAAGGCCTCAGGCGTCCGCCGTCATCGCACTCTGCCGGCACCCGACAGCAGAAGGGCGTGAAAAAAACTCAGCCCACAACGTTCCTGCTATTGAATACCTTCATCATACTTGAGCCCCCGAATATTTCTGTGCCTTGCCATTCTGTTCTCAGCTT
Organism: Narcine bancroftii; assembly: GCF_036971445.1. Classification (NCBI taxonomy): domain Eukaryota; kingdom Metazoa; phylum Chordata; class Chondrichthyes; order Torpediniformes; family Narcinidae; genus Narcine; species Narcine bancroftii. Next base: position 204,068,349 of record NC_091474.1, on the reverse strand, counting down.
ACACACACTTCGAAGTACAAAAGTATTCAATCTGCAACGGTCGCCATGTTGCTGGACACGACACGCATGCGCAAAAACGCTTTCCCCCGGTTCGTTCGCCTCGCGCACGCGCACCTTCATTCTCCAAGCGTCGACGAGTTTCACAAATCCATTCTCCCCATCCCCCTCTTCACGTGCGTATTTGTGTCACGTGGCATCGGTGTGCTCCCAGCAGGCGATGCTCCCACAAGTTTTCCCGCCCACTCAGACAGTGATTGACAGATGCTAGGGACATCATGAATGAAGCATCGTTTGCCGAGTTTTAAAGGAGGTTTACAATAATACTGTTTTCCGGGCTGCCAAATTTCATGTGGCTTTCAGAAATCTTAAAAAAATGGTAAAACTAAAACTATTAAAATTATTACATTTTAAAAAGTATTACACTTTTAAATGGGAAACTTAGGGATACTTACAAACTTTTGGACAGGCATGGTGTGATTACGAAGTCAGTATGGCTTTGTGCAGAATACAATCTTATTAAAATATCTTACAAATTTGATTGTATTTTTTGAGGTGAGGAAGATGGTTGACTAGAGTAGGGCAATTGTCTGCATGGATATTAGTAAGGGATTTGACAAGGTCCCTTATGATAGGCTGATCTAGAAGGTATCTGGAATGTGCAATCCATGGTGAATTGATGGTTTGGATTCAAAATCGGCTTGCCCGTAGAAAGCAGAGAGCATTATGGGAGGGCATTATTCAGACTGGAGGCCCGTGACCAGAGGTATTGCAGAGAGATTGGAGGTGGCACCTCTTGTGTGTGATTTATATATATCATCTGGATTTTTAAAAAGTATACAGGTAGGTTTGTGCATTTGCAGATGAGTGTAAGATTGGTGGAGCTGCGGAATGTATAGAGGGCTATCAAAAAATACAAAAGAACACAAATCAGTTAAATATAGGTGGAGAAATGGCAGGTGGGGTTAAATATGAACAAACGTAAGGAGTTCAAGTTCAAGCTTATTATCATCTAACTGGACATATACCAGGTGAAGCAGCATTTCGCTAGTCCAGGTTCACACATTTAACACACAGCACATAATAAAATAAATAAGTAAAAATATTTACGTGTGGTGGCACACATCCTCATGGTGAACCGGCCCTGCTGGTATTGCCATGTGGTGGGGCAGCCATGGGGAAATGGCATCGTCAAAGGTTTCTCTCTGACTCCAGCATCCCTTCTGGGCAGCGATTATGACGTCACAATGCGCCAGGTGACTGAGCTCATGCTGCCCTTATAGAGGCGCGCTGAATATGAATAAAAACAATCATTAACAACCTTCGGTGTGGCAGCAGTGATTTCCTTCAGCTCCTGCAAGCGCCACAGTGGTGACCCCGACGGGCCCAGACGTCTATCTGGACCCAGCGAATGATGGACACAGCAGAGATGAATGCTGCAACTCTCAAACTCCCCCACTTCTGGCCCCATCGCCCACGGACATGGTTTTGGCAAGCGGAGCCATAATTCCACCTCCGCAACATCTCAGACGACGCCAAAAAATTTTACTTCATGGGAGCACTGGACCAGGACACGGCAGCAAGCGTGGATGACATCATTCACCGCCCACCAGCAGTGGGCAAGTATACCGCCCTCTAAAATCTACTCCTGGGGAAGTTTGGTCTCACTTCCCAACAGCGTGCTTCCAGGCTCTTACACCTGGATGGGTTGGGGGAAATAAAAGCCCCTCAGCCTTCATGCACGAAATGTTGGCCCTGGCGGAGGATCATGAGCTGTTTCCTCTTCCTCCAGATATTCCTTGAATAGATGCCAAAAGATATCTGGCTCCATCTGTCTGAAGAAGAATTTTATGACCCTTGCAAGGCCGCAACCCAGGCAGATGCCCTCTGGTGTGCAAAACAGGAGAACAAGGCAGCCCTCAGCCGAGACTCCAAGCTGGGGCGGAGTGAGAGGATACACCTCCTCACAAGTCGGAGGGAACCCAGTCAACATGATGCCTTTATCACCAGCGTTGGGGAGTGAAAGCCTGGAAGTGCCTCCAGCCCTGCAACTTCCAGCCAGCCCTGTGACTTCCGGGGTACGGCCAGGCAAACCACCATTGATGGCTACCATAGTTGGCCACGTGAACAGCCTCCTTCACATCTGACAAGTCCACAGGTCGCCCTCCCCCCTACAGCGCTGGAAACTTGAACCCGGACCCCTGGACCAACCCTGCAGGCTGCCAATGGTTCCACAATCAAGACCTATAGCACCCGTAGGGCACAGATACAGATCGGGGATAAAAAGTTCACTTGGAGGTTCGTCCTGGCCTCATTGGGCACCGCACTGTTAGGGGCTGACTACCTAAGGGCTCACGGTCTACTGGTGGACGTGTGGGGAAGGAGGCTGCTCAACGCCCACACCTTTTGCTTGGTGCACCTGGGTATGGCGGATGACAACAGACCCAAAGTCGCCATGATATTCACCACCACAGATGAGTTCGCCGAGATCCTCAGTGATTTCCCTGCCATCCTGGAGCCACGCTTCGACGTCGCCTCCCTCCACCATGGAGTTTTCCATCACATCTCCACAAAAGGCCCCTGTTGCACACCAGAGCTAGATGGCTGCTACTAGAGAAGCTAAAACAAACAAAGGAGGAATCCTCCAGACTCCAAAAGTTGGGCATCATTCGGCGGTCGGACAGCGCTTGTGCAGCACCACTGCACATGGTCCCGAAGTCATCAGGGGGTTGGAGGCCCTGATGCCACCACTCCAGAAAGGTACCTGGTCCCCAATATCCAGGACTTCGCGGCCAACCTCCATGGCGCGTGGTTCTTTTCAAAAGTCTATCTGGTGCGCAGACACCACCAGATCCTGGTCCACCCTGATGACGTTGGAAAGACCGCCATTATCACCCCTTTTGGCTTATTCGAATTCCTCCAGATGCCATTCGGGTTGGAAAATGTGGCCCAGACGTCCAGCGCCTCATGGACACAGTGGGTAGGGATTTGGACTTTGTCTTTATCTACCTCGATGACATCCTGGTAACCAGCTGCAGCCGCAAGGAGCACAAGGTCCATCTCCGTACCCTGTTCGCCTGGCTGACAGAATTCAGCCTCACGGTCAACAAGACCAGATGTCAGTTTGGGAAACAGACATTGCAGTTCCTGGGGCACACCATCTCAGCGTCTGGGGCAGCTCCGGCTCCAGAGAAAGTGGCAGCCATCCAGCATTTTCCCAAACCCTTCTCCCTCAAAGGCCTGCAGGAATTTGTGGGAATGGTAAATTTTTACCATAGATTCATTCCCAATCCTGCCCGCATCATGCACCATCTTTTCGTGCAACGAAAGAGAAGACCCTGGCCTGGTCGGGGGAGGCGGACGAGGCCTTTGCTGCAACAAAACAGGCCCTCGCAGGGGGAACTTTGTTAGTGCATCTGTGCCCGAGAGCTCCTGGCGCTGTACCTGGCCATCCGCCACTTCCGATACTTCTTGGAGGGCAGAACTTTCACCGTTTTTACCAATCACAAGACCCTCACCCAAGCACTGGCTATGGCCAAGGACCTATTGTCAGCCAGGCAACAGCGCCACCTGTCCTATGTTTCCGAATTCACTACAGACATCCGACACCGGGCGGGCAAGGACAATGTAGTCACGGATGCGCTCTCCTGTCCAGCCATCAGCACGCTAGCTCCTGGCCTCGGCTACGTGCAACTAGCGCATGCCCAGCAGGACGCTGAAACTCAAGCTCTCCAGATCACCATCTCAGGTCTCCAGCTCGAGGATATCAGCTTCCTGACTCCACCCAACCGCTGCTCTTTGTCACCTCCATCAGCTCACCACGCCCGGTAGGCCCACAGGAGTGGAGGGCAAGGGTCGTCAACTCTATCCACGATCTCACCTACCCCTCAGTAAAAACTACCGTGCATATGGTGGCGAATCAATTCTTCTGGCATAGCCTCAAGAAGGAGATGACAGCGCTAACCCGCAACTGCATCACGTGCCGTACATCTCAAGTCCACAGGCACACGCAGGCCCCTGTTCAACATTTAGCCTGGACTGTAATGGTTTGGGTATATCACACACACACACATTAGATTTAAACACTGTCTGGTTCATCGTCTATTGCTGCTTGTTATGTGCGGGTCATAACATACCATGGTTGCAATATCCTGGTGAAACCTTTCAATATGTTCATAACTGACTGCCCCAGGATCAGTAGGGAATAGGTCCAAGTGCGAATGCAAAAATGAATTTTCAATGACACGTTGCTCTTCATGGTTTTGTATCCTTGAAGCACATTAAAAATATGACAGGAAATCACAAAAATAGGTTATGTGATAGGAAATTTTTAAGCAGGTTTTCATGATCAGCACCCCAAAGTTCATAAAATACTCCCAAAAGTATTCAGGCAGCGAAATCTTCGATGTCCAGTGTTACTTGCTCTACCCACATCTTAACCTTCAATGATTTATGTACAGACACCATGGAACCTCGGTCAAATAGCGTTTATTTGTCATTCACACCATAAACAATGCAGTGTAAAGTGAAAAATGCGATAGCATTTCTCTGGATGGTGGAGCTGGTTATTTACATGGTCAAATTACCTCAGAAACAATTTTTATAAATAACGTGAATTCGTCCATCTACCGGGACCAATGCCTGAAGAGGGCACACAAAATCAGTGAACTGGTGCGGACTCGAAAGGCCAACATGGCCTGTTTCTGCTCCGTATATGGTTATATGGTAACATATCACTTATTAAATATCATATACTAGCCCTGTGTCCCTGGCAGCAGCAGAGTCCTGGATGGTCTCGGGTGCCTGTTTGTATCCATCAGCTGATGGGCAGGTGCCGTATCTAGTGTACCCTCCCTTAAGGCAGAGGCATGATACCAGAGGTCGGGTCCATCGTGTGCGATTAACTGTAAGAAGGGTGTGGGGTGATTAGCAGTGGTCTCCGGGGCCCCTGAGGAAGCCAAGACCCTGATGAAAATGCTGTCCTCATGTTCATTTGGATATGCCATGTAGGCATATTGGGGATTGGCATTGAGGAGATTGACCCTTTCAACCAATGGGTCAACCTATGGTTCATTTAATGCCTCTGAGCAGGACAGGCCTGGGAATGTCATCCATACCAGTAGTGTGGTCCCTGATGCAGATTCCCTGGGGAAGGGTATGGTGCACTGAGGTAGCAGCAAACAAGCACAAAACTCAAAAGACTGTACAACAGGCTTTATTCCAGTAAAAGTGTGAACACCAGTTCATGTCTTGGTGGCTCCCCCATGTGACTGGATCAGGAGGGGCCAGCTCAGGTCTATATTCAGGTCGGCTGATTGACAGCCGGCCAGGTAGAGTCAGCCCCTTAGGTGGTATTCCTGCAGGTACAGAGATCGCCCAGCAGTAGGCTGGTGATCGTATCACCACATTCACCCGCTTAAAATTGTCCTGGGGGCGTGTGTGGAAGGGTGCCGGGTGGTATTTACAAATTGAGACGGTCCGGCGGCCATCAGAGTCTCCTGAATTGGCTCCTGGTCAAAGATCAGCAATGGTGTGGTTGCTCCCTGAGGGCTGGCTGGGTCCAGTGTAGCTGTGATGGGTGTCGATGTGGGCAGCATGGTGTACATCTGCACGTCTGTCTGCGGTGGGGGGGGGGGGGGGGGGTGGCCAAGTGGGTGTGGTCTGCCAGGAGTGGGGTTCTCTGGAGGGGCAGAAAGAGGGGGTCAGCCCCCGGATCCTGGGTGGGCCAAGGGTACCCGTGGTGGGGAGGTTGGGCCAGGTAGTCGTGATGCTGGGGGTGGGGGGGGTGCAGCCCCTGCTGGTGCTAGATCCCTGGTCGAGACAGTATCCTCACGGTCACTGGGGTACCTGATGTAGGCGTAGTTGTGGTTGGCGTGGCTGCTCAACCAGCGGTTCGGCCTCGTGGGCCTGCACGTGTTTACGTAGAAGCACTGGTCCCAGAGATGTGAAACAAGTTGGGAGTGAGATTCCAGTAACTGATTTCCTGGGGAATGAGAAAAGGCACTTGTGAGGGGTCTGATTGGTAACCATGCACAAGAGCAACCTAATGGCATGGAGTGCCTTGGGGAGGACCTCTTGCCAGTAGTCAACGGATCAGCCTTTGGACCTCAGCGCCAGGAAGACTGCCTTCCAGATCACCCCGTTTTTGCACTCCACCTATCCGTTGCCCCTCAGGTTGTAGTTAGTTGTACGACGAGTTACAATGCCTCGCATTAATAGATGCTGGCGTGGCTCCTCACTCATGAAGCCGAACCCTTGATCACTGTGGATGAATGCCAGGTATCCGAATATGGTGAAGATCTGCATCTGTATCAGAGCCCTGGTAACGGCGGCTGTGGAAGTGTCAGGGCAAGGGATGGTGAAGGGAAAACGGCAGTATTCGACTACGACTGCAAGGAAGTTGGCATTCTTGTTCGTGGAAGGCTAAGCCATTCGAAGGGCTGAGTGTCCTTGATGATGTGGGCCTGTGGTGGGCAAAAGAAGAGCGTTTTGCACTCCGCACAGACCCTGCAGGACTTGGTCATGGACCTGACTTATTGTACGGTGAAGTTAAGGTTCCGGGACTTGATGAAATGGTACAGGCGCGTGACACCCGGGTGACAAAGGGTGTCATGCAGCGCCTGCAGTTAGTTGGACTGCTCCGCAGTGCAGGTCTGGGACAGGGCATCGGGGAAGTCATTGAACTTCCCCAATCTGTATTGGATGTTGTAGCTGAAAGTGGCCAGCTCGACTCTCCAGCACAAGATCTTATCATTCTTGATTTTGTCCTCATGGGTAGTGCTGAACATGAAAGCCACTGCGTGCTGGTTGGTGAGGAGGGTGAACTCCTGCCTGCCAGGTAGTGGCGCCAGTGGCGGACTGCTTCCACTATTCCCTGGACCTCCTTCTCAATGGCGGAATGTCTGTGCTCAGAACCATGGAGGGTCCTGGAGATAAAGGGCACGGGTCACCTCCCTTGGTTGAGGGTAGCTGCGAGGGCAACATCGGAGGCATCACACTCCACTTGGAAAGGGGTGTCCTCGTCCATAGCATGCATCGTGGCATTGGCGATGTCCTGCCTGATGTGAGTGAAAGCTGCCTGCCCCTCGGGAGGGGAGGGGAAAAGTGGTGGCTTGGGCTTGTGGGTGGACCTTGTCCAAGAAATGGGGGACCCACTGGGAGTAATAGGAGAAAAGTCCGAGCTACCCATGGAGGGCCTTGAGCGTGTGGGGGAGGGGAAGTTCCATCAGTGAGTGCATGCGTTCTGGATCAGGACTGATGACACCATGTTCTACAATGTACCTTAGGATGGTGAGGCGGGTGGTGCTGAACACACACTTCTCTTTGTTGTAAGTGAGGTTCAGCTCCTCGGTCATCAGGTTGTCATCGTGGTCCTGCTGGTCATGACCGCAGATGGCGACGTTGTCAAGTAGGGAAGGTCGCTCTTAGATTGTGCCAGTCTACCATGCAGTCCATCTCCCGCTGTAAAACAGAGACCCCATCAGTGACCCCAAACGGAACCCGGCAGAAGTGGTAGAGGTGCCTGTCTGCCTCGAAGCCGAAGGCGGTATATGGCTTATCCCGGGTATGGATAGGGAGCTGGTGGTAGGCCGACTTTAGGTCCATTGTCGAGAAAACCCTATAGCAGGCTATCTCATTGACCATGTCAGCTATTCGGGGTAGGGTGTAGGCATCCAGTTGGGTGTACCGGTTTATAGTCTGATTATAATTGATGACCATCCTTGGTTTGCTACACCCTTTTACCACTCGGACAGGCTCTCCAGGGACTGGTGCTGGGCTCTATGATACCATCCACCAGAAGCTGCCTCACTTCTGTCTTAATGAAGGCCCAGTCGGCCGCACAATAGCACCTGCTCTTGGCAGCTATGGGCTTGCAACCTGACATAAGGCAGTTGAAGAGGATAGGAGGGGTTACCCGTAGCGTGGAGAGGCCGCAGGTAGATTGGGGGCAGTTGCTGGGCTGTGTGCTGTGGAGTGTGAGTGGTGGGAGGGGTAAGGCTTTGGAGGTGGCACTGGAAGTCCAGCCCTAAGAGGACTGGGGCACAAAGCTGGGCATGAACCCTTGGTATGTTCCCCCCTCCCTCACTGTCAATTCCACTGAGCAGCGCCCGAGGGTTGAAATGGAGCAGTCCTGGTCTGCAAAAGCACTGGAAAAGCTTGTGGGATAGATTTTGAGCTTTAGTGTCCTGGGCCATATACGGGTGCACGAAGCTATTGAACAGGCATTTTGTTACCTTCCAATTGACAGTGATGTCCATAATTGAGCACCTGAGTCCATGGGGAATGTCCTTTTTTAAGGTAGTGGATGCTAGGACCATCTCGGGGTCTGAATCACTGCTCCCTGATGGATGAGGCAAATAGTGACAAATGGCTTCCTTCCTGGGTGTTGGGCAATAGGGTATGCACCCATGATGACCATGTCATCCCATCGATGTGCTGTCAGGGCCTGGCTGGCCCAAGATAGCGGTCCAGTGGACGCACATGGCATCAGTACAGTCAGGCAAGCTGACTGGCAGTGAAGCATGCACACTGCAGCAGCGCCAGTCATTGGCTAGGCCGGATGTGATGTTAGCGCTGTGGGCGGAAGTGGCGGGGCGAGTGATGGCATCTCCTAGTCCTCACACGTAGCGATGTTCAGGAAGGGCTCCCAGCTGGTCGAGGAGAGGTGCAGCATTCCCGATGTGCCTGGAAAGCCCCACCTTTGTGAAATGACCTTTCTTCCCACATCTGGAGCAGTATGAGTTCCTCGCTGGGCAGCCTTTGCAGGATCACCTGTCTGACCCACACTGGGACCCACAGTACTTACAGGGGCGAGCGGCGCCGGCAGCAGCGATAGTCTTCTCCATATAGGGCCCCTCGGTGAAGGCGGTCATCTGCATCTGCCAGTCCAGAGGTTGGGAGAGTTGGGCATCAAAGGCCTCAGCATGATGAGCTGCAGCCTCCAGGGTGTGGACTACCTCCATTGTCCTGGCCAGTGAGTCAACGCAGTCCTTGCACACAAGCATCCCGGATCAATCGCTCTACTTCCGCTTCAGTCACCCTGGTTTCGGCCAGGCACAGGCAGGCTAGCTCAAGCAGAGTCCCCAGATAGGGATCTGCCATCACACCTGGCTGCTAAGTCCTGATGCTGAGCAGGTACCATGTGTAGACCACGTTTGTTGGGGGCTTGTAAATGCTCTCCATGATGGCCATCACAGGTTCATAGTCTGTGCAGTCCTTGATGGCCTGGAAAGCTCATGGGCTCAGGTTGGTGCATCACCTCCTCCGCCTATGTTAGGGTGATCACCTCAATCGCATGCCTCCAAATCTCGAAGTGTGCCTGGGCTTCTGAATGTTGAGGGTCAATCTCCAGGCTCCCGATCATCAGAAACTTCTCCATGGTCACTCTTTAAAAGTTTTACTGCAATAAATTGTGATGCGCTGAGGTAGCAGAAAGCAAGCACAAAACTCAAAAGACTATATAGCTGCATTCCAGTAAAAGTCTGAATACCAGTTCATGCCTTGGTGGCTCCCCATGTGACTGGCTCAAGAGGGGCCAGTTCTGGTCTATATTCAGATCGGCTGATTGACAGCCAGCCAGGTGGAGTCAGCCCCTTAGGTGGTCTTCCTGTAGGTACAGAGATCGCCCCTTGCAGTAAGCACAAAGGGAAACATATGTTCATGTGGTGTAGCGTTAGTGGCAGTGCACAGCAGGTTCCTGATAGAGTGGAAGGCCTCAGGAGAATCTCCTGCCATTGGGAGACTGGGAGGTCTTTGGACCACAAGGCCAGGAGGACTGTCTTCCAGCCCGTAGCATTCTCTCTCTCCACTTGCCCATTACCCCAAGTAATCCTGGTCATGGCAATGCCTCTGGGCAACAAGTACTGGTGCAGCTCGTCACTCATAAAGGAAGGTCCTCGGTCGCTGTGGAACCCAAACAAAGTGAAGAAGCTATGCCGGGCCTTGGAGACTGTGGCAGCAGTCATGTCCGAGCAGGAGATGGCAAATGGAAAGCAGGAATATTCATCAACGATGTTAGGGAAGTTTGTTATGTTCGATGGAGGGCAGGGGTCCTTTAAAGTCGAAGGGGTGAATGGCTTTAATGAGTTCTGCTCTGTCTGGATGGTAGAAGTGCAGTTTGCACTCAGCCCAGACCTGGCAGTTCTTTGTCATGGTCCTGATCTCATCAGTGGAGTACGGCAAGTTGCGTGCTTTGACAGAGTGAAAGAACCTGGTGACTACGGGGTGACAGAGATCATTATGGAGTTTTGCAGTTGGTCGATCTGGGCACTGGCACAAGTCGCACAGGACAGGCCATCTGGTGGCTCGTTAAGTTTCCCTGGCTGGTACAGGATGTCATAGTTATAGGTGAATAATTATATTCTTCAACGCAGTATTTAATTGTTTTTAAATTTGCCATGCTGTTGATTGTTAACATGAATGCAACAGCGCGTTGATCAGTCAGCAAAGTGAATCTCTTATTGGCCAGGTAATGACGCCAGTGCTGCACTGCCTCGACAATGACTTGGACCTCTTTTTCGACTGAGGAGCGTTGAATCTCTGGGCCCTGCAGGGTGCGTGAAAAAATTGCGATGGGCCTGCCAGCCTGATTAAGGGTGGCTGCCAGAGCGAAGTCTGACACATCACTTTCCACCTGAAAAGGGGTGGATTAATCCACAGCATGCATTATAGGTTTGGTGATGTAGAACTTGATGCAGTCAAAGGCTAAACGAGCTTCCTCTGCCAAGGGAAGGAAGTAGCTTTGATAAGGGGGCAGGCCTTATCTGCATTAATTGGGGATTCACTGTGCATATGGTCCACACATTGAGGCTGTGTGGAAGGGGAAGATCCAGGAATGGTCGCATGTGGTCTGTGTCTGGGCCAATGACAACATTTTTCACAACACAGCCAAGGATAGTCAGGCGAGTTGTGCGGAACATGCACTTGCTTTGTAGTACATCAAATTAAGGAGTTTAGCTATCTTGAGAAATCTCTGGAGATTGGTGTCATGGTCGCAGATGGTGACGTTGTCAAGATACGGAAAAGTGGCCCGCATCTCGTACTGATCCACCATACGGTCTATCTCCTGCTGGAAGACCGAGATGCTGTTCATGACGCCAAAGGGGTCGCACAGGAAGTAGTGGAGGCAGCCATCCGCCTTGAACACAGTATACTGGGGGTCCTCTGGGCGGATGGGTAGCTGGTGATATGTTAACTTTAGGTTGATGGTCAAGAAGACCCAATACTGGGCAATTTGGTTCCTCATGTCGGCAATACACAGAAGAGGGTATGCATCCAATTGAGTGTATCTATTGATGGTCTGACTGTAGTCGATGACCATTCTAATCTTTTCCCCGTTCCACACTACCACTACCTGAGCTCTCCAAGGGCTACTGCTGGCTTCAATAACCCCTTTCTTTAATAATCGCTGTACCTCCACCTGGATGAAGGCCCTGTTCCCGGCACTGTACTATCTGCTTTTAATGGTGACGGATTTTAAGTTAGAGGTGAGGTTGGCGAATAGCAATGGAGGCGGGTTCTTTAAGTGTGGAGAGCATGCAAGTCATGCATGGTGAGTGGTTTGGTGGGTGTACATGTGCGGCAGGGGGTCGGCTATAGAATTGCTGATTACGAATGCTGAGGGGTAGATGGGGCCCATCAAATGCCATCATCACGCTTTTAAGGTGACATTGAAAATCAAGCCCCAACAGTACACGAATGCAGAGCTGTGACATTACCATCATCTAAATTTGTCATATACAGTACCCTGCACCGTTAAAGTCACAATACAGAAACCCTGAACGTCTTGGACACCAAGGAGACCTCTGGTTCACCTGCAGTTCTATGAGGGAGAGGGTCTGCACCTTGTCTGGATGTATAAAACTCTCTGTGCTCCCACTATCGAACAAGCAACTCGTCACATGGCTGTTTACCTTGATGTCCATCATCAACCTGGCGAGATGGTGCAGACTGTCCTAGTTGAGGATGATGGAGGCTAGGGTCAGGTCGCTGCACATCACTGCAGTAGAAGGTGGCGGTGTCCAAGATAGTGGCCCCGCAGGGCCCACACGTGGTGTTGCTGGATCCAGAAGATGTCAGCCTCCACGGCCCCCACGTGGTGCGGCTGGGACCTGAAGGTGGTGTCCAAGATGGCGGCTGCCGTGGATCGCACATGGAGTTGCTGGCCATGGGTAATGGTGGTGTGGATGAAGACGTCCCCCATGATCCGCATGTGGCGCTGCAAGGAATGGGTTTGGACTTGAATGCTTTGGCGTAATGGCCCTTCTTTCTACAGCTGGAGCAGATTAAATCCTTTGCTGGGCGGCATTTTCTCTGATGCTTGCCCAGGCCACAGAAGTAGCACTTTGGGGGTTCCTGGAACACAGCAGCTGTGGTCAGGTCATTATAAGAGCTGGTCAAGAGCATCTGGAGGCTTTTGTAGAGCACTGCTGCTGTAGTCTAGTTGTTAGTAGAGCAGAGGGGTGGTGGAACGTCCCAAGATGGCTGCGACTGAGATGACCACGAGGCGGCCTCATTGTCAGTCGAGTAGGCCTCCGTGTTCTGGAGAGCCACCTGTAGTATACCTGTCAGCTCGACTGCTCTCCGCGTACCTCCAGCTCGACTACTCTCCACAGGCTGAGTTCTCCTTGGTCCAAAGGTCTCTGTCATATGCAATTTGACCTGATCACCACGACGTAGACGTCCTAGATCAGGTCCTCTGTATTCTCCATAGTGGACACAGCTTTGCATTCACAGGATCTGCCGAGTGTTCACAGGGCCTGGAGATATTCGGCGTTTGACTCAACAGGTTGTTGCTTTCTGGACACTAGAAGGTGTCCAGCATAGACTATATTGATCTTACACAGGTATTGCCCTTTGAGGGTGTCCATGGTCTGCTGGTACGCCCTGATCGTGGAGTACACCAGGGTGCTGACCCAGGAGTGCAGTACTTGCAGTTTGTTGGTCTCTGATCGCACATTGGTAGAGGAGGCCTTCAGGAATGCCTCAAAACAGTATGAAGATGGTAGATGCCTCAGGCTATTCAGGTGATGCACGATCAATTTACCAAAAGACTGAACTACAGGAACTGAAAGCTTTTATTAGCTAGAGCTGGACAGCATCCCTTGAGTTGCTGGCTCACCCTGACCTGGACTCGAAATGGGACCAGGGTTGTGGAATGATAGCTACATGTTGGCTCAAGCTGGACAGTGAAAACAGGGTCAAATATATAAGGTCAAGGTATTTACATATACAAGTGGTTTTACCACATGAGGGTTGATTTCCAGTTTTTCTGGTTTGAGGATCTGTTCCAATGTTGAAAACATAAAGTGAATTAAACTGATGCAATTACCCAGGAGACTATTGTGGAGAAACTAATAGGGTTTAATTCACTTAAGAACATAGCATATTGTTGCTGTTCGGCTGTCCTGCACTGAGCTGTAGGAGTCTGTGGGGAGGGGCAATAGGTACAACCAGCAAATAGGCATACTTGACCAGATAATTATACATTACAGTGGTTTACCAGAGTCCTTCACGATGTTTATGGTTTTCCTCAAAATGATCATCATGGCTAGGAGAGAGACCACAATAATCCCTTCAGAGACTCTATAGAACTTCTACAGGTGCACTGTGCAAAGTATACTGACTGGTTACATCACAGCCTAGTTTGGTAATTCGAGTGGCAAAGAACGAAAAAGGCTGTAGAAAATAGGAAACATAGCTAGTTCCATCACAGATTCCGACCTCACATTATTGAAGACATCTATGTGAGATGCTGCCTCAAGAAGGCAGCTAACATCATAAAGTATCCCCATCATCCTTGTCTCAACCTCTTCTCACTGCTACCTTCAGGTAGAAAATACAGAAGCCTGCAGGCCAGGACTTCAAGGTGGCAGATAGTATAGTCATTAGTGCATTGCCATTACAACACCAGCAACCCAGGCTGAAATCCACTGATATCTAAAAAGAGTTTGTACATTCGCCCTGCAACCGCAGGTGTATGGAATGAAAAACAAATGGAGAGAGGGCAGAAAGGAATGGATCCAAAGAGTGAAGGATCTCATTAAATGAAATTGGGAAATTCATTTAACCACCCATCCCCTCCTCCACCACAGTCTTCAACCTCATTGTTTCCCAACACCATAATGTCCAGTTCTACCCCCTACCCAAGATCCATAAACCCAAATGTCCCAGTAGACCCATTGCTTCTGTATGCTCCTTCCCCATTGAATTAGAATCTGCTTATCTTGACTCCATTGTTCCCCCCGGTCTGGTCCCTCCCTACTTACATTTGTGACATTTTACATGCTCTCCACCACTTAAACAACTTCCAGTTCCCTGAATGAGACTGCCTACCTTTACCATGGACATCCAATCACTATACCCCTCCATCCTCCATTCTGAAGGCCTCAAATCTCTTTGTTTCTTTCTCGACAACAGACCCAACCAGTTCCCCTTCCACCACTACCCTCCTCCAGCTGATAGATCTTGTCCTTACCCACCATAACTTCTCCTTTGACATCGCACTTTCTCCAAGTCAAAGGGGTAGCCATTGGTACCCACATGGGCCTCATCTATGCCTGCCTTTTGTTGGCTACATGTTGGCTCAAGAAGGCAGCCAACATCATAAGGTATCCCCATCACCCTTGTCTCAACCTCTTCTCACTGATACCTCCAGGTAGAAAATTCAGGAGCCTGCAGACCAGGACTTCAAGGTGGCAGATAGGATACTGATTAGTGCATTGCCATTACAACATCAGCAACCCAGATTGAAATCCACTACAAGTCCACACCAGCAAGGCTCCACAACTCTTCCTTCATACTTCATAAAGTATGTTGACTTTATCCATTTTGCTGCCAATTTCACTCCATTACCCATTGATCTCTAATAAATTGCAATTGAACAGAAAAGTTTGCAGAGTGTATTTAAGAATGGTAAAACACAGAGTTAAATGGAAATGGCATCCATAGAAAGTAACCAGTCGAATTTTAACAGCTTGAATGCAGGTAAATATCCCTGAATACAAACTTTGTGATCTCTTTCCTTGCCATGATAAGATCAATGGCTGTTTAAGAAGCCACTCGTATTTTCTTAACCATACTTTTCCAGTCTGTACATTCCTGTGATATCTTAATTGGTACAATCTTGACCAAGTTGTTCTGTTTAGCCTGTGGTCAGCAGGAGAGTTGCACGGGAAAAAAATCAGGTGCAGGATGCCTCAGCACAAATCTGGATAGAAACAAAAAATTTAGAGCTAAAATTAATCTCTTTGAGAAACAAGAAGTTCTTTTTCACTAAAAAAAATTCCACCACCCACTATCCCTTCCCCCCCCCTCCCCCCCGCCATCACTACCACCTTCCTCACCTGCACTTCAATAATTGCCGACAAAATCGTTTATAAATTGTAACTTTCAATATTACATAAAACCTATTTATGGATCAAAATCCAAATGTACCAGAGATTATAAGTCTGGTGAATATATCAAGAAAAGTGATTAAAAATCCTTCTTGGGACAGCATGTGATCTTGGTTTTTTTTTTGCTTACAGAAATATTATGTCTGAAATAAAGTACGTTTTCAAAGTAGCAAAGAGCTAGCCAAATTATTTTTAAGTCTGTGGCTTAAATATCTGGTCTGAAGATGAGAGGAAGTGAGACCAAATGAAAAGCATGTGAGAAAGAATGAGATTAGACTGGGCATGAAAAATAAGCGTAACTTTACCTGATAAGTCTTAAATTGAAAATATATTAAAGAAGAGCATGTACTGTTCCCTCACTAGTCCATGGAGGTACAAAGAATTCAAAGATCCAGAGTCAAG
The DNA here is from genome assembly GCF_036971445.1 of Narcine bancroftii. Lineage (NCBI taxonomy): Eukaryota > Metazoa > Chordata > Chondrichthyes > Torpediniformes > Narcinidae > Narcine > Narcine bancroftii. Next base: position 204,052,555 of record NC_091474.1, on the reverse strand, counting down.
TTCTTGAATCCACATTGAGCCATGCATCAGGAAGTGATGTTTCTCAGGCTGTCTGTTGCAGATCACTTTACTCTTTTGCAATAGAACCAAATGGTGTCTGGAAAAAAAATCATGTGCTTTGTCAGGGACTGATAAATTACCACAGCCTTTTACTTCTTTAACATGGATTCAACTGAATGTTCTCTGGGCAAATTCTCCCCATCTGCATTGAGCGATGTTACTGGGAAAGAAGTTTTCAATTTCTAACAGTGGCGTATGTCTAAATATAATTGACAGCAGATATTTTGACCTGAAATCACTAATTGGCTGCCTCTATGAATAGGAAAAGTCAACACTATTATTGTACAGCTTTTCTCAAATAACAGAAAGAGGCTTACTCAAACTTGTACACTCTGACACCTGTACAGAGTGCCTCCTGAACTAGGCTCATATGCTATAATTTGGCACATATCCCTCTAAACCTATCCATGTACTTGTCCAAATGTTTCTAAAAAATTGTTAATCATCTCTACCTCAGTCCATATACCTACCCAAAACTTACCTCTCATTTCCCTTTTAGCTTAATTCTACATCCAATGGTGGGAAAAAGACTGGGATCATCCATCTTAATTATGTCCCTCACTCTTTGACTCTAATAACTTCCACAATACATTTATCTTGCAACGATACCTCGATGAAGGCCTCAAACCCAAAACCTTGGTTATATATCTTTATCTTTGCTATATAAAGTACACTGTTTGACTTGCTGAGTTTCTCCAGCATTGTGTTTTTACTTCAAACACGGTGTCTGCAGACTTTCATGTTTTACCTACAGGAAACATGAGGTTGTGAGAGGAGGTGACTTTATCTTTCCACATATTGACTGGGACTCCCATTTTATAAAAGTGCTGGATGGCTTAGAGTTTGTTAAATATGCTCAGGAAAGTTTTCTCTATCAATATATAAATGTACCAACTAGAGAGAGTACAACATTGGATCTCCCATTAGAGAATGAGACAGGACAAGGGGAATACTTTGGGTCCAGTGATCATAATGCCATTAGTTTTAAAATAATTATGGATAAGGATAGGTCTGGCCCCCAGACTGAGATTCTCAATCAGAGAAAGGATCTCAAAAGCCTGGACTGGGACAGGTTGTTTTCTAGCAAGGACGTACTCGGTAAGTGGGAGGCCTTCAAAGATGACATTTTGAGAATACTGAGTTTATATGTTCCTGTCAGGATAAATTACAAGTTAACAAGCAGAGGGAACCTTGGTTTTCAAGGAATATTGGGGATTTGTTTAAGAAGGAGCTGGGTATAGGCATCAAAGAGCAAATGAGGTACTTGGATGATGATCAAAAAAAAAAACAAGAAAAAATAGAAGAAATCAGGAGGGCTAAAAGAAGACATGAGGTTGCTTTGGCAAATAAGGTGTGGGAAAATCCAAAAGGCTTCCACAGGTATATTAAAAGCAAAAGGATGATAGGGACAAAATCGGTCCTCTTGGAGATCATTGTGGTCAGCTATATATGGAGCCAAAAGATATGAGAGAGATCTTAGTAAAAACGCAAAAAATGTTGGAGGAACTCAGCAGGTGTCATAGGAGGTAAAGATATATAACCAAACTTTTGGGCTTAAGTCCTTCGTCAAGGTATGAGCAGAAAAAGCAGGCAGGCTCTTGAATAAAAGGGCTGGAGTAGGAGGGAAGAAAGAGCAGGGGGTGGAGTACAGAACAATAGGCAAAAGGCCATAATTGGATATGAATAGGATAAGAGAGGAAAGGTGAGAATTGATCGGGGAGAAGGGTGTGGCTCTGTGAGTGCAGAGCTGTAGGAAAGAAGATAGAGGGAAAGGGAGAGAGATATAGAGATCTTAAATGGTTTTTTTTTCCATCTGTATTTACTCAGGAAGCTGGCAGGTTCCATGACCCACTGTTTGTTTGCCCCACTTCTACAGAATATATAAAAGTGAGACAATCAAGCACTGGATCATGGAACCTACAGAAATTAAAGATGAAGAGGTACATGCTGTCTTAAGCCAAATATAGGTGGATAAATCTCCAGGGCCTGAGGGATGTTAATGCAGAAATTTCAGGGGCCCTGGCAGATATATTTAACACAGCCTGAGCCACAGTTAATGTGCTGGAGGAATGGAGAATAGCTCATGTTCTTCCATTGTTTAAAAAAGGCTCCAAAAATAATACAGGAAATTATAGGCTGGTGAGCCTGACAACAGTAGTGGGTCAGTTACTGGAAGTTGTTCTAAGAGTTGATGAAGGAAAGCCTGTGGATAGTGTCTATGTGGACCTTAGTAAAGCCTTTGACAAGGTCTTGTATGGGAGTTAAGGGTCAGTCACTCGGTGTTCGTGGAAAGTAATGAATTGGATTAAACATTGACTTTATGGGAGAAGTCAGTCAGTGGTAGTGGATGATTACCTCTTTGAGAGGAGGCCTGTGACTAGTGGTGTGCCTTAAGAATCGGTGCTGGGTCCACTGTTTGTCATTGATATCGATGATCTGGATGATAATGTGGTGAATTGGATCAACAGGTTTGCAGATGACACAAAAATTAGAGGTGCTGTTGACAATGAGGAAGGCTTCAAGGCTTACAGAGGGATTTTGGCCAGCTGGAAAAATTGGCTGCAAAATGGAAGATGGAATTTAAAGCAGACAAGTATGAGGTGTTGTCTTTAGGAAGGACAAACCAAGGTAGGACATATACGATAAACAGTAGGCCACTGAAACGAGCGGTAGAAGAGGAATCTGGATATACAGATAAATAATTTCCTGAAAATGGGTTGTAAATAGAGCTTTTGGTACATTGACTTTCATAAATCAAAAATTGAATATCAGAGTTGGGATGCTATGATAAAGTTGTATAACACATTGGTGAGGCCAAATTTGGAGTATTGTGTGCAATTTGGGTCACCTAACTCTGGAAGGATATCAACAAGGTTGAAAGAGTGCATCAGAGGTTTACAAGGATTTGCCAGGGCTTGAAGAATTGAGTCAGTAGGAGTCACGTGATGGAGTAGTGGCCGGTCGGGGAACTCCAGCCCTCTCCGGAAAAGTTAAAAAAAAAACACAGAAAACACAAAGGCACAAACATAAAAATTAAAATAAAGTGAAAGTAAAGGTGGGAAGAAAATGGCAGCGAAGAAAGAAAAGTCAAAAGCAACGTGAAGAAGAGAAAAAGAAAGGACGTTGGAAGAAGAAGGTGAAGGCCTTACCTGTCCGAGGAGGCCCGCCACGGAGAGAGAAGCCCGCTCCCTAAGGTCAGTTGAAGTCCCGAGCTTGGGTCTACAAAAATGGCTCGCGGAGCCAAGCAAAAGTGCACAACCGCACATGACAAAAAAAACACTGACGGGAGGGGGGACCAGCTGAGGAGTCGATCTCCACAGCTGAGAATGACAGCTACAACACAACAGGAAGAGAACATAGAAAACAACGAGAACAAGAAAGAAGAGAGTAAAAAGAAAACAAGGAAACAACAGATGACCAACCCAGAGGAAGAAGAAGAACATAGAGAAATGGAAGAAGAAGGGAAAGGCAAGACAATGGATATTTTTTTTAAAGAATATATGGAATCAGTAAAAGAATGGCAATCACAAGAATTTAGTGAAATAAAAAGAAGAATTAAAAGTACAGAAGAAAAAATGAATAGATTAGAGATGGTCATGTCAGATATAGGAAAAAGAGTGGACAAGGTGGAAGAACGAGAAACAGCATTAGAAATGGAAGTAGAGGACTTTAAAAAAAATTAGAAGAATCTAATAAAAAAGTTAAAGAGACACAAGAGCTGTTAGCTCAGAAGATAGATATAATGGAAAATTATAATAGAAGAAATAATATAAAGATAGTGGGCCTTAAGGAAGATGAAGAAGGCAAGAATATGAGAGAATTTATAAAAGATTGGATCCCCAGGGTCCTAGGAAGACCAGAATTACAGGAAGAAATGGAAATAGAAAGGGCACATAGAACATTAGCCCCGAAACCACAGCCACAACAAAAACCAAGATCCATTTTAGTAAAATTCCTAAGATATACAACAAGAGAAAATATATTGGAGAAAGCAATGAAGAAAATAAGAGAAGACAAAAAGCTACTGGAATACAAAGGTCAAAAATTTTTTTTCTATCCAGACATAAGTTTTGAATTCTTGAAGAAGAGAAAGGAGTTTAATACAGCAAAAGCGATCCTATGGAAAAAAGGATATAAATTTATGCTAAAGTACCCAGCGGTACTTAAAATAGTTATTCCAGGGCAGCAAAACAGACTATTCTCGGATCCGGAGGAAGCACGAAAATTTGCAGAACAACTACAAAACAGGCAGAGAGATGAAGACATGTAACGAGAGTAAAAATGACCACGAACTATATGTATGTGTGTATATGGGTGTATATATATATATATATATATATATATGTGTGTGTATTTAAATACGGATACATGTGTGTGTACATGAGTGTATCCGTATTTAAAGGAAAATATATAGAGTATAGATAAGAATTAATAAGGGAAAGAAAGGGAAGAGAGGAAGTAAGGAGGGAATTAAGAGAGTGACCTTTGTTATATATGAAAATTAAAATCTTTTCTGGGGGGGCTGGGTGGGGAGGAGTTATGGTCACTGCGAAATCAGTTGACGCTTGCGAATGAATTTGCAAATCCAAATGGAGAGGGGAGATGTGGTTGCCCGACAAGGGATAAAGGGCAACTCAGGAAGGGGAGGGGATAGTGGGGTTAAAGAAATTTTAGATAGGAGAATAAGGGAAATGTTTGATGTTTTAGAAATGTTGTCTTATAAAGTGTTCAAAACAAGAAAGCAGAAATGGATAAGAAGGAAAGGTGATGATGAGGAAACGGAAAGGAAAGATAAACAAAGTATGAAATGGCTACATTGAACTATATGACTTTAAATATTAACGGAATACATAACCAAATCAAAAGGAAGAAACTGCTAAATTTACTGAAAAAAGAAAAAATTGATATAGCATTCGTGCAAGAAACACATTTAACTGAAATGGAGCACAAGAAATTAAAGAGAGATTGGGTAGAACATGTAACAGCAGCGTTATATAATTCAAAAGCTAGAGGAGTAGCTATATTAATCACTAAAAATGTACCAATTAAAATAGAAGAGGAAATAATAGATCCAGCAGGGAGATATGTAATGATAAAATGTCAGATATATTCGGAGTTTTGGAATTTACTCCATGTATATTCACCTAACGAAGAAGATCAAAAATTTATGCAAGATATTTTTTTGAAGATAGCAGACATGCAAGGGAACATACTAATAGGAGGGGATTTCAACCTTAATTTGGATTCAAATATGGATAAAACTGGGAAAAAAATTAACAGAAAGAACAAAGTAACCAAATTTATAATTAAATCGATGCAAGAAATGCAACTTTTGGATATATGGAGGAAACAACACCCAAAGGAAAAGGAATATTCATATTATTCGGGTAGACATAAAACATACTCAAGAATAGACCTATTCCTGTTATCAGCTCGTATGCAAGACAGAGTAAGAAAAACAGAATATATAGCTAGAATATTATCGGACCACTCACCCCTGATATTGACAATAGAGTTAGAGGACATCCCTCCAAGAATGTATAGATGGAGATTTAAAAATTCAGTTTACCAGAGAAATATATTAATTGGATTAAAGTATTATATAAGGGGCCATTGGCGAAAGTGACAGTAAATGGATATATATCAAAGCAATTTAACTTAAGCAGATCAACAAGGAAGGGATGCCCACTATCTCCTTTATTGTTTGCATTAGCCATAGAACCACTAGCAGAACTGATAAGAACAGAAAATAAAATAAAAGGGATAAAAATAAAAGACAAGGAATATAAAATCAGTTTATTTGCAGATGACGTTATAGTATACTTAACAGAACCAGAAATATCAATAAAAGAATTACATAAGAAATTGAAGGAATATGGAGAAGTGTCGGGATACAAGATTAATGCAAATAAAAGTGAAGCAATGCCAATGAATAATGCGGATTTCTCAAAATTTAAGAAAGAATCACCATTCAGATGGCAAATGCAAGCAATACGATACCTAGGTATACAAATAAATAAAAACCTCGGCCATCTATATAAAGTCAATTATTATCCACTAATGAAAAAATTACAGGACGACTTAGAGCATTGGAAAGACTTACCACTAACACTAATAGGAAGGATAAACTGTATTAAAATGAACATTTTCCCAAGGATACAATACCTATTTCAGGCATTGCCAATACACTTGATGGAGAAATTCTTCAAGGAGTTAAAGAAAATAATAAGGAAATTTTTATGGAAAGGGGTGAATCTGAGGATAGCACTAGATAAATTAACAGAATGGTATAAACAAGGAGGCTTACAACTGCCAAACTTTAAAAATTATTATAGAGCCGCACAATTAAGAAACCTATCAGATTTTTATCAAACAAGGGAAAAGCCAGATTGGACTAGATTAGAACTAGATAAAATAGGGGAGAAGATACCTGAACATATATTATATAAATGGGATGAAAAATTGGTACAACGTAGGAATTCTCCAGTATTACATCATCTGCTCAATATTTGGAAGAAGATTCATGTAGAAAGGAATAAAACAAATTACCAATTACTAAAACTAATACTGACGCAAAATCAGCTAATCCCTTTTACAATAGATAACCTTTCCTTTAGAGAATGGGAGAAAAAAGGGATCAAAAGAATAGAAAATTGCTTTTCAGGAAATAAATGATTATCCTTTGAACAAATGAAGGATAAATATAATATAACTCACGATACAGTGTTGGCATACTACCAACTGAAATCCTACTTGAAGGACAAATTGGGAAGCAGTCTGAGGTTACCAGAGGGAAGTAATTTTGAATATGTGATTACAGACACAATGATAATCAAAAAATTTATAACAAATATGTATATTAAACTGCAAGAAAAGGAGAATGAGGAAACAAATGGTAAAACTAAACAAAAATGGGAACAAGATTTAAACATAAAGATAAAGAAGGAAACATGGGAGAAGTTATGCTCTGGAACTATGAGAAATACAATAAACACGAGGTTACATATGATACAATATAACTGGATACACAGGCTATACATTACACCGGAAAAGTTAAATAAATGGGACCCAACAGTATCTGAGAGATGTTTTCGCTGTAAAAAGGAAATGGGAACAACAATTCATGCAATCTGGACATGTGAGAAAGTGAAAAAATTTTGGGAAGATCTAAACCAGATATTAAATAAAATCACAAAAAGCAATATAGCAAAAAACCCAGAGATCTTCCTCCTAAGTAACATAAAAAACAAAGAATTTGGACTTGATTTGGATGGTGCACAAAAAAGATTTGTTAGGATAGCCCTAGCTGTAGCAAAAAAATGTATTATGTCAGCCTGGAAATTAGAAGATAACTTGAGAATATAACAATGGTAAATGAATAAATGTATTCCATTAGAAAAAATAACATATAATTTAAGAAATAATATTACAATATTGGAACAAATATGGGAGCCATACATGAAACACAATAGAGAAAACCTACCGGGGACATCTACCACCTAAAATGACAGAAGGAGAAGGAAATGAAAAGAATTGACTCAGTGGAATTTCTTGTTTATTTTTATTGAGTGACAACATTGTTTGACGGGTTTAATGTATCTTAGATTCTGAACTTTAAATGAATGGGAGGGGAGGTAGGGAGGGTGGGATGGGAAGAGGGAGGGGGGGGAGAAAATGACACTGTATATATTTGAAAAGAAAAATGTATGTATCTTGATCAATGTGGTTTATAGTGTGAAAAATAAAAAATTTAAAAAAAAGAATTGAGTCAGTAAGGTTAAACAGGTCAGGACTTTATTCTTTGGAGCACAGAAGAGGGGAGATTTGATCAAGGTATACAAAATTATGTATGCTGTTTGGGATACTGCTGATGTGGATGATCTACCAGAGATGAGTCGAGGCAGTCAAGTCTCTGGAACAAAGATTGACTCCTTAGCTCAGAAGGGAAGGGCAGAAGAGAGCATTAGTAATAGGGGACTCATTGGTTAGGATGGCAGACAGGAAATTTGTTGGAATGCATAGAGTCTCCTGGATGGTATATTGCCTCCCAGGTGCCAGGGTCAGGGATGTCTTAAATCATCTCAGCAGCATTCTGGAAGGGGAGGGAGAGCAGCCGCATGTTGTGGTTCACGTGGGGGCCAATGACATAGATAAAGGTAGAGATGAGGTCCTGAAGAGGGAATTATAGGGAGTTAGATAGAAAGTTAAAAGACAGGTCCTCGAGGGTGGTAATCTCCGGATTGCTCCCTGTGCCACATGCTAGACAGTGTACAAATAGAAAGTTATGGCAGATGAATGTGCAGCTAAAGAATTGGTGTAGGGGGCAGGGCTTCAGGTTCCTTGATCATTGGGATCGCTTCTGGGGAAGGTCAGACCTCTATAAAAAGGATGGGCTGCACCTAAACTGGAAATGGACCAATATCCTGGCAGAAGGGTTTGCTAGAGCCATTGGGGAGGGTTTAAACTAGCTTTGCAAGGAGAGGAAAATCAAAATGAGAGCATAGCAGAGAGACAGGGAGTAACATCAGAGGTAGAAATTAATAGTAAAGAGGTGGTCTATAATGATATAAAGGAAAAGCAGGTGGGCAGACAGGAGAAAGAGCTGTTAACAGGAATACAGCACAAACGACATCGATAACAGGCTTATGGGCACTATACTAAAATGCACGTACCATTAGAAACAAAGTAGATGACCTGGTTGCGCGGATTCAACTAAAAAGGTACGACATGTGGGCATTACTGAAATATGGCTCAATGAGGTGTGCGATTGGGAGCTCAATATTGGAGGATACACGGTCTATAGGAAAGAAAGGCAGGAGGGTAGAGGAGGAGGGGGGGCTCTGATGATCAGTAATGACATTAAATCAACAGAAAGAAGGAACATAGGGTCTAAAGTGGTAGAATCTGTATGGGTTGAATTAAGAAATACCAAGGGTAAAAATATCATATTAGCAGTTATATACAGGCCCCAAAACAGCAGTTAGGAAGTGGACTATGAGATACAGACATAAATACAAAGGGCATGAAACAAAGATAATATCAAAATAATTATGGGAGATTTTAACATGGCAGGGGATTGGGAAAGATGGAAATGACTGGATCACAGGAGAGTGAGTTTGTAGAAACCTAAGAAATGGATGTTTTGAACAGCTTGTTGAGAAGCCCACCAGAGGATCTGCAATTCTCGATTGGGTCATGTGCAATGAACCTGAGGTCATTAGGGAGTTAAGGTCTTAGAATCTCTAGGAAGCAGTGGCCATAACATGGTCGAATTCAATTTCAAATCTGAAAAGGTAAAAATGTTATCGGATGTATCAATTTTTCAGTGGTGGTATGAGAAAGGAACTGGCTCAAGTCGACTGGAAAAGCAAATTAGTTGGAGGAACAGAGCAGGATTGGAAGATATCTTGATAAATAATAAAAGGCATGCAGGATAGATTCATTCCAAGGAAAAGGAAATTAGTCAAAGGAAAGATGGTACCAATGTGGCTAACAAAAGAAGCGGAGGTGAAGATAAAAGCATAGGGGCGGGCATACAAGGATCCTAAAATTAGTGGGAAATCATAGAACTGGGACACCTTTAAAAACTTACAAAAACAAATAAAGAAAGTCATAAGGAAAGAAGAGTTATGAAAGGAGATTGGAAAACAATATAAAAAAAAGATAATGTTTTTTAAAAAATATATAAAGAATAAAAGAGAGAAAAATGTTGACATAGGACTGATAGAAAACAATGTTGGGGAAATTATAATGGGTTATAAAGAAATCGCAGAAGAATTAAATCAATATTTTATGTGAGTATTCATTATGGAATACATCAATAATATTCCTGACAGACAGAGACTTCAGGGAGTTAAGGTGACTAGAAAAATTGTGCAAAGTAAATTGAATGGATTAAAGATAGATAAATCTCCCGGACAGGATAAGGTATACCTGTGGATTTTGAAAGAGGTCGCTTTGGAGATTGTGTATCCATTGGTGACAATCTTCCAGAGATCAATATTCTCTAGTGTGGTTCCAAGGGATTGGAAGGTTGCCAATGTAGTTTCACTGTACAAGGTGGGAAACAGAAAAAAAGAAACTATAGATCTATAAGTCTGACGTTGGTGGTTGGGAAGATATTAGAGTCAATCTTCAAGGAGGAAGTTATGAAATAACAGGAAATGCATGACAGGATTGGTCCTAGTCAGCATGTTATTTTTTAAAGGGTAGATCCTGCCTGACCAACCCATTAGAGTTTTTTGAAGAAATCTCAGGTAGGATAGACAAAGGGGAGGCTGTGGATGTAATATATTTGGATTTTCAAAAGACTTTCAATGAGGTGCCACATACTAGGCTGCTAAATAAGGTGAGGGTCCATGGACTGCATAGAAAAATTGGCTGATAGGCAGAAAGCAAAGGGTTGAAATTAAGGGATCCCATTCAGGATGGCTGCCTGTAACAAGTGGTGTTCCACAGGGGTCAGTCTTGGGGTCGCCGCTGTTTACAATTTATATTAACAATTTGGATTGTGGAATGAATGGTTTTGTGGCCAAATTTGCGGATGACACCAAGATAGGTGGCAGAGCAGGAACTGTTGAAGAAAATGTAAAATTGCAGAGGGATTATAGACAGATTGGGAGACTGGGCAAAAATATGGCAGATGAAGTATAATGTTGAGAAGTGTTCAGTTCTACATTTTGGCAGTGGAAATAAACAGGCAGAGAACTATTTGGATGGGGAGAAAATTCAATCCTCAGAGGTGAAAAGAGACCTGGGCGTCCTTGTGCAGGGAAACCTAAAAGTTAATGCCCAGGTAGGATTGGAGGTAAATAAGGCAAATGCTATGCTAGCATTCATTTCAAGAGGAATAGTGTATAAGAGTAGAGAGGTGTTAATGAGACTATGGGGCACTGGTGAGACCCCATTTGAAGTACTGTATACAGTTTTGGGCCCCCTATCTTAGAAAGGATGTGATGTTGTTGGAAAGGGTGCAGAGGATATTCACTAGGATGATTCCTGGAATCTAAGGGCTAGCGTATGAGGAGTGTTTGGCAACTCTTGGGTTGTATTCGTTGGAGTATAGGCGAATGAGGGGGAATCTCATAGAGACATTTTGAATATTGAAACGTTTTGACAGAGTGAATGTGGATGTTTCCCTTGATGGGTGAATCAAGGCAAGGGGTCATAGTTTTAAAATTAGAAGTTATCCAATTGAAACAGAGAGGAAGAAGAACTTCTTTAGTCAAAGGGTCATGAATCTGTGGTATCCACTGCTGCACAAAACAGTGGAGACCAGATCACTGGGAGCATTTAAACAGGAAATGGATAAGTATCTCATTGGTAAGGGTATCAAGGGATATGGGGAAAAGGCTGGAAATTGGAACGAGGTGTGAGCATTATTTAGCTTAGTGTACAGTCACGGAACAGACTCAATGTGCTTCTGTTCCTTTATCTTGTGATCTTGTGAATATTATAGAACATTGTACAATATAGCACAGTTCAGGCCTATCGGCTCTCAGTGTTGTGCCAACCCACATATTCCTTCCTAAAAAAAAGTATTAAATCTTCCCTAGCCCATAAACCTCTATTTTTCTTTCATCCATGTGCCTAAGAGTCTCTTAAATTCCCCCAATGTTTCAGCCTCCATCACCATCCCCGGCAAGGCATTCCAGGCACCCACAACTCTGTGTAAAAATCTATCCCTGATGTCTCCCCTAAATTTCCTTCCCTTAACTTTGTACTTATGTTCTCTGGTCTTTGCTGATCCAGCCCTGGTTTAGATGAGATAAAACTAGAGGACAAGGGGCTAAAGGTGAAAGAGGAAAAGTTTAAAAAGGCACCTACCTTTTGCTTATACCTTGTAGATGGGCTCAGGCCCAAAACATTGGTTATATATTTGCTACCTAAAGAACACTGCATGACCTGCTGAGTTTCTCCAGCATTTTTATGTAAACATCAGGAGGGGAGGAATCTCTTCACACAGAGACTGGTAGGAGTGTGGAATGAGCTGCCGGCTGAATTGGTAAATGCAGGCTCAATTTTTGACATGTAAGAAAAATATGGACAGGAAAGGTATGGAGGGATATGTCCCAGCTGCAGGTTAATTGGTCTAGGCAGAAAAATAGTTGAGCACAGACTAGAAGGAGCTAAGGGACTGTTTCTGTGCTGTAGTGTTCTATGGTTCTACTGTCAATACATTACCTTCACTTCTCATCCAAATGTCAAGGTGCTCAAAATGTATCGATACTCACAAGTTTGCTGTATTAGTTTATCAGAACAGTAAAACAAATAACTTTTCCTTAAGATAAGATTGTACATAGGTATGCCTATAAATATTTGAAGAGCATTCATTTACATTTCTACTTCATCAGATAATAAAGATGATATTGCATGCCACAAGACCTGGGCAACATTTAGGCAAGAGGTAACAAGTGACATGTGTAACATAAAAGTACTAGGAAATGATGATCATCAACAGCATTACAATTCTCAAGTCTCCAACCATCAACATCCATCAGGATCATCACTGACCGAAAATATAAATGGACTTGCATTATACTGTATATACTGCACTTTCTAGTGAAGATGAGAGATAGGGTGTTCTATACTGAGTTACATACCTCTTTTCTAATCTGGATTAGTGAAGCTCCAACAACATTTAAGAAAATCCACACCATTTAGGACAAAGTACCTTGTTTGATCAGTGCCCTATCCACCACACTTGCACTCCCTCCAATTCAAGTGGAATAGAGCTGCAATGTGTATCATTTGCAAAATGAACTCAAACAACGTGTGAAGGCTTTTTCAATAGCAGCCTCTAAACTGACAATGTCTATCACCTATAAGGTAGCAGGTGTATGGGAACACCACCAAGTTGTCCTGCAAATCACAGACCAACTTGACTTGGAAATATATGTCTGGTCTTCCACTATGGTTCAGGCAAGTAGCACATTAACACATTCTCAACAGCCAGGTAATTCTTCCCTCACCATGATTGCCAGTATCCTGTGAATAAATTATATAAAAATTCTAAAAAGGATACAGAAGCACTGGTGGTGTGAAAAAAATAAATAGCAGGGATAGGACTCACGCCAATCATTAAGATCACGGCTAATCTGATCTTGGTCTAAATCCAACTTTAAACCTGTTTCTGTTAACCCTTGACTCCCCTGTAGATCAACATCTGTCCATCTTGACCTTGAATATTTTCAATGATTCCAGTTTCACAGCTCTCTGGGATAGAAAAGTCAAAGGATTAATAATTCTCTGAAAAAAGAAATTCTCTTCATTTATATCTTAAATGGGTAATCGCTAATTCTAAAACTATGCCACTTGCTTCCAAATTTCTGCATAAATGGGAAACATGCTCTTAGCATTTATTTGGTAAAATAAATTTTAAAAAATCATCCCATTCTCAAAAATTAAAAAAAATCATCCCATTCTGCTCAATATTTCCTCATAAGACAATCCCTTTATCCTTGTTATTAACCTAGTGAAAACACTTCAACTGAAACTGTACTCCTCGTTGCCTCTAAAGAGCAGGCAGTGCTATGGTCTCTCCAAAATTGGTAATAGAAAGACTTTCCAAATTTTGTGCTCCACTCCCTTGCAAGAACGGCCTGACACCACTAGTCTTCATAAAATGAAACAAAACTGAGAGGCTACAGAATTTGAATTGTCTGAGCCCCTTAAGAAATTGGAAGAGCAATCAAGATTTTGGGAATTTGATAGAATAGAGGTATAGAAAATATTTTTACTTGTGAAGTGTCAACTTGGAGGCTACTTTTATGATATAATTACTAATAAATCTTTAGGCACCAGGATTCAGGGAAAATGTGGAACAGACTATCAAAGTGAATTGCTGAAATACAAACATATATCATCAGTGAACCTTCTCCCACTGTGAACCTGGTGTTACTGTATCTGCTTCAGTCAACCATACATCACTTTTAAACCTTATCCCCACTGTGCACCTGGTGTCACATTCTCTACCTCAACATACCGTACATCACCAATAAACTGATTTTGAAGAAATGATAGCAATTTTACATTTAACTTGCATTTTTAACTGTCTGTTCTTTGGCATTGCAAAATAACATTACTTTCTGATTTCCGTGACCTATCATGAGAATGTTTCCAAGCTCACCATTCACATTTAGATAACACAAATTTAGCTTTTATACCTATATAGATTTCAATAATGTAATGGAAAAAATATTTGTGTTAGTTACTTTATGAACAATTTAACACAGTTGCATAAATAAACCACCTAGGAAATAGTGTTGTGTTGGCATCAAATACAGATGATGATCTCTGGCTTAACATTATTTAATCTATATTTTAAATATCTTTTGAAAAGAATATCAGCCACATGGCAAGGGACACACATCATCATACATTTTTACAGGATGTGACAAAACCAAACAGTGAACTTTAGCAACAACAAATCCTCCCACATAGGAAAAAGTTATGTGTACATAGCAGTTCAGTAATGTGCTGCAATGTTTACATCAAAGTAAGGACAAAATGTTTTATTATTTTTTTTATTATTGCAGCATACTCCTACACAAAGCTGCAAGAGGCTTGAACTCACCTGGTTCAGCTTGGGATCTTTTACCTATTTTGAGGGATACAGTAATACTGTGGTTAAAATACAGTAATTTGGACCAGTGAGCAAGAGCCACGAGTTAAATTATATCATGGCAGCTGAAGAATATTTTAAAAATTACTTAGGAAATAATAATTTTAAATTTTATAAAAAGCTGTGCTTGTAATGGTAACTATGAAACCCTTCTGGTTCACTAATATGCTTCAGTGAAGTAATTGGAGTCCTTTGTTGACTCATTCTCACCAATATAATTGATTCTAACAATCTTGCTAGTTCATCTATAACGGCAGATGGAGTTTAATACTGATAAGTGTGAGGTGCTTCATTTTGGAAGAACTAATTGGCAAAGGTCATACATGTTAAATGGTCGACAATTGAGGAGCGCAGTAGAACAAAGGGATTTAGGAATTCTGGTATATAATTCCCTGAAAGTGGAGTCACATGTTGATAGGGTGGTGAAGAAAGCTTTTGGTATGTTGGCCTTCATAAATCAGAGTATTGAGTACAGGAGTACTCAATGAGTTGAGTATGAGTTGGGATCTCATGTCGAAGTTGTATAATGCATGGGAAAGGCCCAATTTGGAATATTGTGTGCAGTTTTGGCCATCGAATTTTTGAAAGGATATTAATAAAATAGAGAGAGTACAGAGAAGATTTACAAAAATGCTGCCTGTGTTTCAGGGTTTAAATTACAGGGAAAAGTTATACAGGACTCTATTCCCTGGAGCATAGAAGATTGAGGGGTGTTTTGATAGAGGTATTTAAAATTAAGAGGGGGACAGATAGAGTAAATGTGAATAGGCTTTTTGCATTGAGAGTGGGGGAGATTCAAACAAGAGGACATGGATTGAGATTGAAGGGGGAAAAGTTTAGGGAAACATGAGGGGGAATTTCTTCACTCAGAGGGCGGTGGGAGTGTGGAATGAGCTTCTGGCTAAAGTGGTAGATGCGGGCTCAATTTTAATATTTAAGGGAAAGTTGGATATAGGTATATGGTCGAGAGAGATATGAAAGATTATGGGTTGGGAGTGGGTCAATAGGACTAGGTGGGAGAAGGCGTTTGGTGTGGGGCTAGAAGGGCTGAACTGTTTCTGTACTGTAATTGTTATATGGTTACATTATATATAATTAAGGATAGGTAATAAATGCTGCCCTTGCTAATGGTGTCCAATCCCACAGGCAATTTAAAACAAAACCATTTTATAAGCTATACTTCCGCATTTACCTGGAATAAACACCTTCTTGTTAAGGACAAATGACATTAGTGGTAATATCTGTTCTTTTTTAATTCTTACTCAAATAGATTAATCAGAGGGCAGTAGATAACTGAATAGATACATGAATGAGGTTTCTCTGAGTTACCAGCTATATGTGGGCAGTTTTGTATTCCTATACTCAGTAAATATTTACCTATCAGTTCATTATGCTGGTAAGAATATTGAATCTGAATGAATCCCATAAAGTGCCAATGTCCTTTGTTTCAACAGTACCCACCTTGTTAAATAGGATATGACCAATTTGATCATCAAACATTTTAAAGACTATTAAAAGTTACTTATTAATTTAAAAATAAAAAATAATTTAAGTTTCAAAAGTTAAAAATTTAAACACTAACAATATTTAAAATATTAAAAATAATTGTATATATATTTTCTCTAGAGTAGTGTAAACACCATTCACATAAATAGGGTCACAGTTTCCACATCATCCCTCCCCGACAGGAAGATTAAAAACAGATAGATTGCATAGATCCCTTTCCTCAGCATGTCAGCACTGCCCAATGGTGAGTTCAGAGTGGAAAGGGAGGGCAAATACACCAGCATCTGAGTGAAGCTTGTCTGCGACATCCATGTTAGTTGAAATAAAGTCCTAAACAAGCTTAATTCTGCTCATTGCCTTTTATTCTTTTCAGTTACCAGTATATATTTTTTTTTAATTTAAACATTCAGCATGGTAACAAGCCTTCCCAAATATTCTGCCATAATATCCCAATTAACCTACAACCTTCATATGCTTTTGAAGGGTGGGAGGAAACCTGATCACCAGGAGCAAATCCTCATAGGCAAGGGAAGAACATACAAATATCTTACAGACATTGCCGGATTCAAATCCGGGTCACTGGCACTGTAATAATGTTTCGATAACTACTATGCTAACCTTATATGTTTTCTTTTTGTATGTTATACATAATATACAAAAGCAACATGATTGACATAGCGGTTAGTGGAACGCCTTTACAGCACCAATGATCGGGACCAGACCGGGGTTCTGTAAGAAGTTTATACATTCTCTCCATGTCTGTGTGGGTTTTCTATGGGAGTTCGAGTTTCCTCCCACCATTCACAACATAACAGGGGTAAACATTCATGGGGTGTAAATTAGGCAGCTCTAGTAGTTGCTCAGCAAAGCTGAAAAAAATTCCTGCACTGAAGTACTTGAGATGGACTTCAATTTAAATGTATATATTCTTGGCATGTTGGATGAATTGTTGGATAAAAACATCTAGCATTTACCCAATGAGCTACCTCATGAAATATTGCAACATGTTGGGGGGAAAGGGGACAGTTTTATGAAGTACCTCAGCCTATTCACCCCGCCAATAACTTTCCAGGAAAAAATCCAAATACCTTTAATAAACACCTCATACTTTTCTCGACCATTTGGATTGTGAATAATCATACTTCAAGAGCTGAAATACTCGTGGGCTGAAATGCCCTATAACCATGCTGTATGTCAAAATTAAAAAAAAAATAGATCTTGAAGCAGAATGACTATATTTAATCTGTGTTGATCCAATGATGCAGTAGGTGCTTTGTGTGAGTGGAAAAAGAAAATTGAGAACCACTGATGTGGTAGGAACATGATTTTAAATGCTGCCATCTGAATTTCTTTCTCAAGGATCAGGACAGTTTTCAATAGCACTTTCCTTTTGGTTAAGGTGAACCCAACTTCTTTCTACCAGTCAGTCTCCTTAGTCTCTGCAGTTTGACAAACTTTCTCCTTCCCTTTCAACCCAATCACAGTCCCCAAGCAAATTAGGAGAATGCCTCCATCATCAATCATAGCTAACATTATCTCCCCCAAATTTTTATCCAGCCTCTCCAAATTACTGGAGTAAATCAAAGGATTGCCAACCACAGTTCTTTGCCTAGTAATCTGTCAGGTTGTTCCATTACTAGATTGGTAGGGGAATAAATGCATGACAATTAGCTCTACATCCCAATTGTGTCAGGTTCCTCTGCTCCTTTAGACCTTCCTCATTTCTCCTCCACCCAGCCTGAAACCACTCCTTTACAGGTAAAAATATAATAAAGTGAAATGTAAGCAAATAGTGTTATTATATGCACAATCTATGTTTAATTTAATGTAGCACATAACTTCAATTCTAATATGTATTAAGTTTATGAAAAGGTCAATACAAGGTCTTCATGCCTCTGTTGTTACTTTATCAGTATTAGTGTTAGCTCACAAATATAATTTAAGTAAGCTTTTGTCAGGATTGTATTTATTGTGGAGTATTTCAGCTCTTGAAGTATGATTATTCACAATCCAAATGGTCGAGAAAAGTATGAGGTGTTTATTAAAGGTATTTGGATTTTTTCCTGGAAAGATATTGGCGGGGTGAATAGGCTGAGGTACTTCATAAAACTGTCTCCTTTCCCCCCCAACATGTTGCAATATTTCATGAGGTAGCTCATTGGGTAAATGCTAGATATTTTTATCCAACAATTCATCCAACATGCCCAGAATATATACATTTAAATTGAAGTCCATCTCAAGTACTTCAGTGCAGGAATTTTTTTCAGCTTTGCTGAGCATTTGTTACTTCCCCTGATGTGACACTCAGCAGATGCATCAGGTCAGATAGCTGTAGGCATGCACGATGTTGCCACGAAAGGGAAGTGTCAGGGAAGTAAACATTAATAGTACAGACACAGAACATTATTAAGGAAATTAGCTGGTTTCACTATATTTTAATTAGTTCTGGTTGTTCTCTGGAGAAGGATAATTTAAGGCAGCACGCAATGATGCATCTTTGGTGGTTGAAACACAGATGTTTGCATTAGAGGGAAGGATATACATAAGAGTGCTTTAATTTTCAGCATGTATGGCAGAGTTCCAAAACGAGATAAAACTTGAATAACCTGGAATTAATGTAGAAATCTTCTGGTACACGTTATCTTTATTTTTTTTAATTCCTATCCTTTGACAGAGGATACACAATTTGCTCCATGATTACTTGTCTAAGGATAGAAAAATGAATCAGGGTGAAAGACCAAAGACATCTAAATGTACTGAGATATGTTTCTATTTATGTAATCTAGATGGGCCATCTGGGGAAACTATTACTACATTTTGCTCCCTCTTCATATTGAAAAATAGATCAAAGACTCGGGGTACAAGTTTAGAGGATCTTAATCCAGACGACACTGTAGATATGGATTTGGTTGGAGAAAGGGGGGGGGGGGTTACACCTTGGAAAAGCCACTGCAGGTGAATGATGAATTTTTTCAATATGTTAGAGCAGTATCTCAGGAGGCTTCAATTGACACATCAGATGGCAGAGAACGGCTAAAGCCACCTGCAAGAAAACTACTTTCCTGCTCAATTGGTGTCATATTAACAGCTACCCCAAATATCACCATGGCCCTTCAGTTTTCTGTCTCATCTAGTCGTGAATATCAAAAGATGGTTAATGGTATGTTCACCAAAACTGGCAATTATATCACTTCTTCTGGTGACAGTAACAGTTAAGATTGAGTGAGAGCTAATGGTTGGTTGTTACTAGCTTCCCCATAAATGCAGTGTGTCAACACCTTGACACATCGTAATCTGTGTCTCTAATTCAATCATAAATATTCATTGGCAATGAAGAGTTCCTCTCCATCAATGTACAACTTGTGTGCAAGGTATTTCTGCAAGTGGATGCCAAATTCCTGGTGGGTCTCCATGATGCATTCAACCAGCTGAGGTTTAGAATCCATGTCCTCTTTGGATTAAGGGATGGTTGGTAGGAAAAAAAAGAAAATACACTTCAAATTGGGTTGATCATGTGTCAGAAACCACATCTATGAAACTTAATACATTTGTAACGATGATAAATGACTGAAGATAACTGATCAAACAAAATGTATTGAGCAGAAGGTTCAGTACTATCAGGCTCTTTAACCTCCCTTGGGACACTAATAATGGGACTGTCTACACTACTGCAAGTCACTTTTTTGCACGAGGATTACTGTGAATATTTATCATTTATCTTTTGTATTTATTGTCTCTTTTAATTTAATTCAATTATTTTACTATGATAGTTTGTATTTATAAGTACGGTGCATATTTGGCTGCAGCAGTAAGAGTTTTGGGTAAATGTACATTGTACAATGTGTATGACAATAAACTGATATACCTAGACAGATCTTAAGATGCTTTTTGGTAGGCACAACCCACGGACTCCGAAATGGCCATGACATTTTCCATGCAATATGGAACAACCCCTAGGTTTGGACATGAAACAAGAACAAGGCAAGGCAGGAGTGGACATCATTTACAGCCAATTCCAAGAAGAGGAAAGGGTTGCAGATAAATGTAACAGTCACTACTTATGTCTCTCTTCTCTTTGGCTTGGCTTCGCGGACGAAGATTTATGGAGGGGTATGTCCACGTCTGCTGCAAGCTCGTTGGTGACTGACAAGTCCGATGCGGGACAGGCAGGCACGGTTGCTGCGGTTGCAAGGGAAAATTGGTGGGTTGGGGTTGGGTGTTGGGTTTTTCCTCCTTTGTCTTTTGTCAGTGAGGTGGGCTCTGCGGTCTTCTTCAAAGGAGGTTGCTGCCCGCCGAACTGTGAGGCGCCCAGATGGACGGTTGGAGGCGAGATCAGCGCACTGGCGGTGGTCAATGGGGCAGGCACCAAGAGATTTCTTTAGGCAGTCCTTGTACCTCTTCTTTAGTGCACCTCTGTCTCGGTGGCCAGTGGAGAGCTCGCCATAGAACACGATCTTGGGAAGGCGATGGTCCTCCATTCTGGAGACGTGACCCACCTGGCGCAGTTGAGTCTTCAGCAGAGTGGATTCGATGCTTGCGGACTCTGCCAGCTCGAGCACTTCGATGTTGGTGATGAAGTCATTCCAATGAATGTTGAGGATGGAGCGGAGACAACGCTGGTGGAAGCGTTGTAGGAGCCGTAGGTGATGCCAGTAGAGGACCCATGATTCGGAGCCGAACAGGAGCGTGGGTATGACAACGGCTCTGTTGGAAACTACTTATGTAGCTAATCAACATTTACTCTTAGTTCAACAATATTCATTAATGATTATCAGCAGAATATCACAAGCAAAAAGTGTCAATTTCTCTGCTCCTGTCCCACGCACTCAATGACTCCAAATCAAAGCAAACCTGCAGAAAGTTAACCACTGCCAATCACCATCAAATAAGTTCAGTGCTTACTACAGAACTACCAAGTATTTTCAAATCAGAAATGATGCAGAATGATAAAATTGGTGTGATTCTACTGAAATTTGGAAAAAATGCATTATTTCCCATTTTCATTCTGCAAATACAAATCTTCATAGAATCAAGAAGTCTGAGTCATACAGCAGAGAAACAGCCCCTTCCGATCACCACATCCTTTTTTTTTATTTAAATTTTTTATTTTTCACACCATAAATCACATTAGCCATGATATACACTATTTCTTTTTCACACATATACAGTGACTTTTTCTCCCCCCTCACTTTCCTCCCAAACCACCCCCCCACCCCCCCCTCTCATCCATTTTAGGTATACAATCTAGGTTGCATTAAGCCAGTCAGACAATGTTGTCATTCAACAAAATTACACCAGAAATTCTACTGAGTCCATTCTTTTCTTTCCTTCTCCTTCCATCAACTTAGGTAATGTTTGTCCCCGGTAGGTTTTCGCTATTGTATTTAATGTAAGGCTCCTATACTTGTTCGAATATTTCAATATTATTTCTTAACCTATATGTTATTTTTTCTAATGGAATACATTTATTCATTTAAATTTAGTAGTTTCTTCCTTTTAATTTGGTTATGTATTCCATTAATATTTAAAGACATATAGTTCAGTGTAGCCCTTTTATATTTTGTTTATCTTCTCTTTCCGTTTTTCCATCATTACTTTCCTCCTTTTCCATTTGTTTTCTTATTTTCAACTCTTTATAAGACAACATTCCTACAACATCCAACATTTTCCTTATTCTCCTATTTCTATCTTATTTATCCCCAATCTCCCCTTCACCTCCTGAGTTGTCCTTTATCCCTTGTCGGACAACCACATCTCCCCTCTCCATTTGGATTTGCGAATCCACTCGCAAGCGTCAACTGATTTTGCAGTGACCACTATTTCCCCCCACCCCGCCTCCCCCAGAAAAGATTTCACTTTTCATATGTCACAAAGGTCACTCTTTTAATTCCCTCCTTATTCTCTCTATTCCATTACCTTCCCTTATTAATTCTTGTCTATACTATCTATATTTTCCTCTAAGTACAGATACATTCATGTACGCTCATTGTCTCTATTCACTCTTATACCTCTTTACCCGCATACATATCAATCGTGATCATTTTTACTCTCATTACCCGTCTTCATCCCTCAGTCTATTTTTGTCTTTACCCACATACATATCAATCGTGATCATTTTAACTCTCATTACCCGTCTTCCTCCCTCAGTCTATTTTTGTAATTGTTCTGCAAATTTTCGTGCTTCTTCTGGATCCGAGAATAGTCTGTTTTGTTGTCCTGGAATAAATATTTTCAATACTGCTGGATGCTTTAGTATAAATTTATACCCTTTCTTCCATAAAATCGCCTTTGCTGTATTGAACTCTTTTCTCTTCTTTAGGAGTTCAAAACTTATATCTGGATAAATGAAGATTTTTTGCCCTTTATACTCCAGTGGTTTGTTGCCCTCTCTTACTTTTTCCATTGTCTTCTCCAGTACCTTTTCTCTTGTAGTATATCTTAGGAATTTTACTACAATAGATCTTGGTTTTTGTTGTGGTTGTGGTTTAGAGGCCAATACTCTATGTGCCCTTTCTATTTCCATTTCTTGCTGTAGTTCTGGACATCCTAGGGTCTTAGGGATCCACTCTTTTATAAACTCCCTCATATTCTTGCCTTCTTCATCTTCCTTAAGGCCCACTATCTTTATGTTATTTCTTCTGTTATGGTTTTCCATTGTATCTATTTTTTGAGCTAGTAGTTCTTGTGTCTCTTTAGTTTTTTTATTAGATTTCTCCAATTTCTTTTTTAAGTCTTCTACCTCCATTTCTGCTGCTACTGCCCGCTCTTCCATCTTGTCCATTTTCTTTCCCATTTCTGTTAAGGTCATCTCCATTTTATTAATTTTCTCTTCTGTGTTGTTTATTCTTTTTCTTAAATCCTTAAATTCCTGTGTTTGCCATTCTTTAAATGACTCCATGTATCCTTTAATAAGAGCAAGTATATCCTTTACCTTGCCTTTCTTTTCTTCTTCCATTTCACCGTACTCTTCCTCTTCCTCTTCTTCTTCCTCTGGGTTGACCATCTGTTGTTTCTTTGTTGCCCTTTCCTCCTCTTCTTTCTTGTTTCTATTGTCTTCTGTGGTCTCTTCTTGCTGCAGGTGTTCTGCAGCTGTCGTTGCCAGCTGTGGAGATCGACTCCCCAGCTGGTCCCCCCTCCCGTCGGTGTGTTTTTTTTCATTCGCATCGCGCATGCGGTTGCGCACTTTTACTCGGCTCTGCGAGCCATTTTTGTAGTCCATTATTTACCGACCTGAGGGAGCGGGTTTCTCTCTCCGCAGCGGGCCTCTTCGGACAGGTAAGGCCTTCACCTTTTTCCTCCTTTGTCTTCTCTTCCTCTCTTCTTACCGTTGCTTTCGATTTTTCTTTTTTTGTCGCCATCTTCTTTCCACCTTTATACTCACTTTTCTGTAACTTTTATTTCTGTGCCTTTGTGTTTTCCTTTGTTTTTCCCGACTTTTCTGGAGAGGGCTGGAGTTCACCGTCCGGCCACTACTCCATCACGTGACTCCTCCCCCGATCACCACATCCTTGATGGTTTTTTTGCCATCTATACTAATCCCATTTGGCTGTATTAGAACTGTATTCTTCCTTGCCGTATCTATTTAAATATCTCTTAACAGTAATAACTGTATATAATTCCACTCTATCCTCTGACAGAACATTTCAGAAATCAATCATTGTGTTTAAAAACATATTCCTCATATCCACTTTAATACTCCTTCCTCTCGCCTTAAACCTAAGCTCTCTATTTTTGATACTTCCAATTTTAGAAAATGTTTTTGATTATCAACCGTATCTATAGCTCTCATAATTCTACATACCTTTCTCATCTCACCCACCAACCTCCCTTCATTCCAGAGAAAATAAGCCCAGCTTATTCAATCTTTCCACAGAACTAAAATCATCTAATCCAAACATCATGGTAAATCTCTTCTGCACTTTCTTCAACACAATCACATCCTTCTGAAAGTGACTTTCACCAGAATGAGACACAACTCACAACATAATGTCCCAAATGTTGTATTTTATGTCCCCAACTACGAAGGCAAGCAAGCCCAAATACATTCTTCACCCGATCAATCTGTGTCGCCCTTTCAGGGAACTAAAGGTTCAATATTCCTTAGATAGAGCTCGACTATTTTATATATAATGATATACACTACTCACTTGTCAAAAAGGCACAAGTGACTGCACTTCCTGAGAAAACTGAAGTGGGCAAGGCTACTGGCCATCATCGTGTCAACCTTCTACAGAAGCCTATCGAGAACGTCCTGGTCGGCTACATCACAGTGTGGTAAAATTGCTACAGAGAAATGGATCAGAGAGGATCAAAGGAGTCTCCCTCCCCCCCCACCCCCCCCCCCCATCGTCGACGGGATCTACTGGGATCATTGTCTGAAGAGGGTGCTCAAAATCATTAAGGACCCCCTTCCACCCTGCACACAGCATCTTTCATCTGCTCCCATCAGGAAAGAGATGCACAAGGATCAGAGCTAGGCAGTGATAATGCTGAATGACCACACTAATCATCCTAGACTCTCATATTCAGAAAATAATATTTATATATATGGATACTTGTCCAGCACATGTATTGTTGTCTGTATGTATGTTACGTCTGCATGTTTTGCACTGATGACTGGAGAATGCTGTTTCATCAGGTTGTACTTGTGCAAGCAGATGATAATAAACTTGACCATTTCCTGTATGTCCTAGCTCTGTTTGACTCTCCATGATGCATCACCTCACTTTGCTCTTCCTCTCCCTATTATTACTTTGAAGTTCTACTTCTGTGGCTGCAGCAAGGGTGGAGGAAATCTGCTCAGATTCTCTCATTTTGAGAGTTGAGATACTTTTGACTGGTGAACTCAAGATTTTAGAAGACCCCACTAGAAGCAGATTTGGCAATCAGGACATAAGGTAGCACACAAGTCATTGACTAAGGGGGTGTTAATTTTACAGCTGTCAGGTGAAAAACCTACTGGACTTCTTTTGGTTAATTCCTATGAGATATTTGGGATTTTCCATTTAAAAATCTTCCTAATTCCCAGTCTCTTTCTATTCCTGTGAAAAGCTCAAGGTCTTTGTGTCAACTGTGACTCCAAGCACTGAAGGGGTTTCCCCTTTGCCTTCCAATGCCTCTGTGTGTTATGCTCAATCAAATGTTATACTGATGACCATGTTATGCCTTTCAGCTTTATATAATAGAAAAAGAATCTCATTACAGTATTGTGAAAATTTTCCATCCTGACACCATACTCTTGTAGCTTCCATGTTTTTTAACCTACTAACTTCACTTGATCCATTGAAATTGTTTTGAAGGCCTTAGTTTTTTTTCTTTTAATAGGTGTATTTGATTTTTTTCTATTTAATCTGAAGCCGTATGTGATTTTAATTTCTGTCTGTGCATCCATCTTCTCAAATTATATATTGCTGAAAAGCTTCTTTGTATCAAACAATGCCTTATCCAGTGTTTTATCTGAAACAGTCCCTGCTGAAAACTGCTATTTCATTGGCAAACAAAATATTCAGTGTGGAATGTATTCAAGTACAGTGGTCTTAACGCTGCAGTCGGTGTTTACAGATATGAGAGGGATGGAGCTATGCATGCACCTCAGGCATTTTACATCACTGGTCCCCAATGCAAATATTATGTGTTTAGATTGAACAGTTCCATTTCCTAAAAAAATACATATATTTACATTTTATTCTGAATATTTTTAAATACTCAATTTCAAGATTTATAGATGAGTTTATTGTCATATAGGTAAGTACGATGTACAGTTGCATCAAAATTCTAAATTTCTGCAGCCAAACAGGTACACAAATAACAATAATATAAAATAAATTACCAAACATGCCACGACAGAAAGTTAGATAATAAATATGAAAAAATAAATTAATATTCACAGTGGGAGTTAGTGCATGAAAAAAGTGACTTTTCAATGGTGCAGACAGATATTTTGGTGATCCCTAAGTTGTTTATGGCTAGGGTGGTTAAGATTCTGATGGCTGTTGGGAAATAAACTTGGTTTTGTACCAAGAGGTGCTGGACTTCAGACTTCTGTACCTTCTCCTGAAGAGAGCTGCAGGAAGATTGGGGTAAAATGTGATTGGGATTTGGATTGGGATACTTTATGATGTTGGTTGCCTTCTTGTGGCTACATCTCACATAGATTTTTTTCAGTGGATGGAAGATGATGCCTGTGACAGACTTACCATTCTCTGCAGCCTTCTGTGTTTCTGAGGACTCAGGTTTCCAAAATAGGCCTTGATTCAACCAGTCAATATACTTTCCACAGCATAATCTGATGAAGAATGGCATAAATAGAAGTTGTAACTCAACATTCTTTTACAGCAGTTGCTAAACTTAACTCGTTCCATTTATAACACAAAATAATAAATAGCTTGGAGCTGCTGTACTACACAATCATAAAAGTGTTATTTTCACGGTGTGGTTCTTTTCTTTTTCTCAGCATCTGTGATCTGAAGCCCCCTCTCTTCAAAGACAAACTATTTAAGGTAGTTAAGACAGACAAACTGATCAATATCTTCAAACAGTGAATGGAACCAAACAGTTGAAATATTGCCTGTACCTTCTTTAAGTAAGCTGGCAATCTAACATACATTTAATGACAAGGGAAACATTAAATATAGCTTATTTTAAGTGAGATAATTCACCAGGTCCAGATAAAATGTGCCCCAACCTGTTAAGATAAGCAAGGGAGTGGGTGGGTGGGGTGGTGGCAGGCTACACTTTTCATTTCCATTTTTTTTTACTGCAGGTGCTTTGCCAGATGACTGAAAAATTTCTAATGCAATGTTGTTGTTTAAAAAGAGAGAAAGAAGTAGAATGAGTAAGTGAACACCAATTAGCCTAACTCCAATATGGACAAATTATTTGGAAACATTTCTGAGAAGAAGTTTAATTAAATTTAGCCGGCATGTATTTTATTAAGTGAATGCTGTGCCTGAATAACAGTTGGATTGATTTGTGGAGTGATCAAGGAGCATTGATTAGGGAAATATATTTAATATAATCTACATGGATATTATCAAGTCACGATGTCAGAATGAACACAAATGTGAAGGTCTATGGTTTCTAAAGGAAACCAGGATCTATGTCCAAAATTGGCTCTTCAGTGGGAAGCAAAAGCTTTTGGATATCAGTAACTGAAAAAAATGTTGGCAATAGAATTCCACAGGAATTCCTCTGTGCTAAGTTGCTTTCTTTATGTGTTTTTTTCATATATTTAACATTTTTCTTTCTTAATTTTTCCAGACATGGGATAAAAACAGGAAATGCTGGAAATATTCAACAAGTCAAGCAACATCTATTTTTTTTCTCTTCACACTACTGAGTATTTCCAGAATATTGTGTTTTATTTCAGATTCCCTGCATATTCAGTTTTATTTTTTTTCCTTTCAAGATATTGGTATTGCTGGCAAGACTGATATTTCATGTCCATTCTTCATTGCCCTGAGAAAGTGGTGGTGAATTGTTCTTGAATTATTGCAGTAAACTGTTTGTTATAATATAAATGAATAGCTTGCTGTATCATTTAAGAGGATAGTTAAAAGTCAGCCATTGTACTATGCATTTGCAGTTTTTTTAATGGTTAGGACAGTGTGTGGAAAACAACTTTTCTATCCCATGGGAAATGGATAAACAAGTAAATTAATTTTTTAAAAATTTTCCGATGCTTGATATCCGATGCTATCTGACATGGTGAGTGTTACCAACATTTTCTACTTTCATAATAGTGAACCAGTTAGGTTTTTATGAAATCCAGTTTTTTCAAGTTAATGGAGACCAGATTTTCTCTTAAATGCCAGATTATTTACTCAAGTGAATTTTAAAATTTCCCAATTACTGAGGTAGGATTTGAACACGTGCCATCAGATTTCTTCTCCAAAGCCCTGGATTACATGTCTTTCTGTTGAATCTTACTCTACAACTGTACCCCTCCTGAAATGTAGGAAACAGGTTTTCTTTTAAAAAAATTCTCATTACATTGATGTTGGCTGTAGGAAAAAGGTTGTAGGCTGCAGACTGTTAACAATGTACTCGTCAGGTGGGTGATAAAATATAATTTAAAAATTATGAGATAATACATATGAAAGGCAAATATGGAAAAGGATTATGCAATAAAAGATAAAATATTGAGTAGAAGAATGAGACTTTTGTGTTTGTGTCCACAGTTCCCAGAGGACAAGCAGCCAAAAGGTTATTAAGAGGATACTTCCACTTTTTTGGTCAAACCATAGAATATAAAAGCAACAATATCACTTAATTATAGTAGCAAACACAAATCAGATAACAATTGCCCCAGATCATTATAGTACTGGATACCACCTTTAAGGAAGGATGTGGTTCGGTTGAGAGGACACAAGAGAATTACAAGGATGTGGACAGAAATAGAGAATTTTAGCTAAGAAGAGTAACTGTCTATGATGTCACTTGTATTGAGGACACTAAGGCGATTCTTCATTGATAGTAGTAGTTTTCTGGAATCAGAAGAATGTCTTTTTCTTAGTAAACATCAATTGCTTGGCATAAAAGGTGATGGGGATCTGAAATTTACTGTAATATGTTTCAGTTTACCGAATTTGTAACTGAAACTTTGAAAAAAAACTCATTGATCTTTTCTCCTTTAGCAGAATGTTGTCATTCTCTGTTGATATAAAATTTCAACTAAATGGCAAGAGATAACTTTGAACCTGTGATAACTACATTTTTAAGTCCTGCGCTTATACATTTTTATACAATTCATAGCTGATAAGAGTCATCCAGGACTGTGCAGAGATCAGAGAAGCAAAAATAGATTTCATTAGAAAAAGGCAAGGAGAAAATGACAAATTCTGTCAGAAGTGTCAATAATGAGAGACAT
The DNA here is from genome assembly GCF_036971445.1 of Narcine bancroftii. Taxonomy (NCBI): domain Eukaryota; kingdom Metazoa; phylum Chordata; class Chondrichthyes; order Torpediniformes; family Narcinidae; genus Narcine; species Narcine bancroftii. The sequence continues at coordinate 204,023,498 of NC_091474.1, read as the reverse complement.
AAATCTTAAACCAGGATCTGGAATGAAATCCAAGTGATACACTGGATCAAAGCCAAAAAAGCTGTTAAAAGCATAAATTATGTTTATAGGATTCTTTGTGGGGGGGGGGGGGGTTATTTCCTATCGGAAGTCCAAAGAAAAGAATCCATGTACCAAAAAATTAATTAGCGAGGTAGAGAGAATTTATGGCTCTACCTGAAAATTGCATCTAACACATACCTATTCCATGCTACAGGAGCTAAAGCTCCATCTACTGCCAGAACATAGGAATGCACGGTTTGCAATTTATTAACTCTTGTTCCCTGATTCTAACTAGCTTCTCTGAGAATTCAGTTCTGCTCCGTTAACTGAGCAAGTAGATCCTTCTGATTAAAGTTTTCAAAACTTTGAGCAAGTATTAATAGTAGAAACATAAAACATAACTACAGTAAGTTAGGTGGTACATGAATTGGAAGGGAGCTTGGAAATTATTCAAATCCTAAAGTAGTGAATACATTTCAATGATAGTTTCCAGTCACCAAGGACATGCCCAGAAAATAAGAAGCTTCTTATTATCTGGGAATACCCAGGTGACTGGTAATTGCTGTGGTCATCACTGTGAAGTCCACTATTTATGAGTCATCTCCAATTGTCCTTGTCTTTCTTTGTGGCAAAGGCCATAGGTCTGGTGTGTAGTGTTGGAGTATCTATGACTAGTAACTGATGCTCAGTTTTAAATTGTCCGACCTATGTTGAAAGCATACCTTTTTCTCACTGGCAGTGCCAATGGAGACAATGAAGTCTTCACAAGGACTGTGCAGATGTAATTTCTATCAATGACATCACTGATAATGCAACAAAAATCAAATAATACTCCATACCAGCTCTGACACATTATGACTTAATTACAGTTAATTATTTGTAGTATTTCAAACCTCTTTTACTCTGTTCATTATCCCTTGTTAACTTACAAGATTATGGAGCAGATGCCTTCTTTCTCTTGTTCTCCAATATTACTGTCATTGTACATAGTTTTCCTCTTTATTTCTTCCTTCCAAGGTCTTATTTATGCTGGGTATAATTCGCAAATACTAATCATTGTCAAAAACTGGATTTAAAAGGTCAAACATCTATAAATATATTGAGGTTTTAAAACACTAAAGCTGCCGTTTTAACCAAGACATAACCAAATTTATTAAATTAAATTCCAACTTTATTTTAATGAGAACTAACATTCTGTAATTTACCCATCCATTCCCGTAGACCAAGGCTACTTCAAATGACAAAACCACTGTTATTTCTCCAAGTAAAATACACTAACACTTCAAGTTGATTAAGGGAAATTTAAATAGTAAATGCTATCACTTCCTTCTTTGCACGGAATATGCCCTCAAGTTTTTGAGTTAGCCAAGAATGCTATCAAGAGATTTTGTACCTGGGAATTAAAAGTTGAATGAATGAACCTGTTGTCAATTTTGCCTTCATAATTGCTTAAGTATTTATGCTATATTATGAATTTACCATGAAAAATAGCTTGGTAAAATTATGATCAATTTTTTAAATGTGCAGGTTTTCTGGCACGATAAAGCTAATTGCATTTTGCTCACATGATATTATTTAAAAATCATTAAAATAACTAATTCTGGTGGCATGGTATCTGATGTATTGTAACACCAATGCATTGTGCAAGTGTAGAAAAAAAATCTTGTATGTAGGGAGGAACCAAGCATAGGATAATTATCTCTCTCTAATGGATTATTTTCATTACTTGCAAATCTGCAACCTCAACTCATTTTCACAAAAAGGTAATCCATGCTGTCTCAATTCTTGCAAACTGTCAGAAATTCCTTCTTGAATATAAAGTAATTTCCCAAATTAATTCCCCTCTTTTCCAAACCACTGTCTGATTTACTCCTATCAGCTTTCTGCCATTGCTACAGTATCATATTGGTTCGATTTAAAATCATTTACGACATTCTGTGTGATTGGTCATTTTGTGTAAAGGTAATTTTCTGAACCTCTCTGCAAATTAACCACTTCAAAAACTGATAAAATGTGACTAAAAATAATTATTGATCCCAAGGGTTTGCTGAAGAAACATTTGAATTCATTCCAAGAATATCTCTCAATTTCTTTCCTCCTTTGATACATTCTTTGAAGGATCAACAATGGATGAAGCCACACTCTCAGGAGGTACAAGGCCAAGTTGAGGACATAGTCTGGGGAGAAAATGAAAATGAAATAGGGTGATATGAATTTTCATTTCTTTCAACCAACTTCCAGCCAAGTGTTTTATTAGAAAGATCTAAAATGTTTGTGTTTAGGTTGGTAATTACATTAATAATGCACAATTTAAGACTGTGGAAATGTTTCAGTTATCTTCCAACATACACTGAATCAATGGGAACAGAGATGCAAGTTTCTATTTATAAAACCATGTAGAAAGTGGAACATTCAAATCTTCTACAATTTTTTATGTGGTTCACATGTGCTACTGCAGCAAACAACCAGCACCTGGATGACCTCCCTGACCTTTCAAATGTGTTTTATTGGACATAGGATTTAAGATCACATTGCAGAATATAAGAATATAAGCTAACTTTAATTGAAGGTTGAACTTAAGATGTCATAAGAGGACTTTATTGCAGTCATAAGCCTTCATCTTGAGTGCAAAATCTATGTCATGCACAAATTGCCATATGTAATTTTAAAACTTTCAAAAATGAAATATTGTTTAAGATGAACACTAGCACTTGCTCAGAAGCATTATTTAATTTTATTCTTTACCATCAGGATAATATGTTGCAATCAAGAAAATCCAAACAGCCTTCAATCTCACCAGTGAATGCATTCAATGTGAACACTTACAACTCTCAACAGGAGAGAATTCTTAAGGTTAACAATCTCACCCGAGTCTACAATATTATATAATTTGAATTAAAAACAGATTGTAGCAAAGTATTCTATACTAAGCTACTATAAACATCCACATACATGTTGTCAAGTTGATGCATACATGGTGAAGTTGATGTACCCACTGTGGAGTCCAGTGCAAGGCTGACACCTCTAGGCTTGCATGCTGGGGTAAAATACATCACTGCTTCTGTCACATGGACAGGAAGTGATGTCATTGGTGATGTAATTAGCCTAGATAAAAACCGGTGTTGGATGCAGGTCAATTCTCCACATTTTCCATAGCATGTCCACCATTTTGGGATCCAGTTCACTTGCTGGTAAGTGGGTCACTTCAAGATAATAAATATAAAAGATAGAAAGATAATAAATATTCACATATTCTGGTGCAAGAAGGGAGTTTGCAATAGTGCAGACAATTGTTTTGTGGCACTGGAGAAGTCCACAATTAATGTACCAAGGGGAAATTCATGAGTCTGATAAGTGTTGGAAAGAAAACTGTCTTTGAATCTAGAAGCTCTGGTCTGCAGGCTTCTGTACCTTCTGCACAAAGGTAGCAGTGAGAAGAGATTGTGTTCAGTGATAGGGATCCTTTATGATGCCAGCTGCTTTTTTTTTTTTTTTTTTTAAATTTTTTTATTTTTCACACCATAAATCACATTAGCCATGATATACACTATTTCTTTTTCACACATATACAGTGACTTTTTCTCCCCACCCCCCCCCCTCTCATCCATTTTAGGTATACAATCTAGGTTGCATTAAGCCAGTCAGACAATGTTGTCATTCAACAAAATTACACCAGAAATTCTACTGAGTCCATTCTTTTCTTTCCTTCTCCTTCCATCAACTTAGGTAATGTTTGTCCCCGGTAGGTTTTCGCTATTGTATTTAATGTAAGGCTCCTATACTTGTTCGAATATTTCAATATTATTTCTTAACCAATATGTTATTTTTTCTAATGGAATACATTTATTCATTTAAATTTGGTAGTTTCTTCCTTTTAATTTGGTTATGTATTCCATTAATATTTAAAGACATATAGTTCAGCGTAGCCCTTTTATATTTTGTTTATCTTCTCTTTCCGTTTTTCCATCATTACCTTTCCTCCTTTTCCATTTCTGTTTTCTTATTTTCAACTCTTTATAAGACAACATTCCTACAACATCTAACATTTTCCTTATTCTCCTATTTCTATCTTATTTATCCCCAATCTCCCCTTCACCTCCTGAGTTGTCCTTTATCCCTTGTCGGACAACCACATCTCCCCTCTCCATTTGGATTTGCGAATCCACTCGCAAGCGTCAACTGATTTTGCAGTGACCGCTATTTCCCCCCACCCCGCCTCCCCCAGAAAAGATTTCACTTTTCATATGTCACAAAGGTCCCTCTTTTAATTCCCTCCTTATTCTCTCTATTCCATTACCTTCCCTTATTAATTCTTGTCTATACTATCTATATTTTCCTCTTACAGATACATTCATGTATGCTCATTATCTCTATTCACTCTTATACCTCTTTACCTGCATACATATCAATCGTGATCATTTTTACTCTCATTACCCGTCTTCATCCCTCAGTCTATTTTTGTCTTTACCCACATACATATCAGTCGTGATCATTTTAACTCTCATTACCCGTCTTCCTCCCTCAGTCTATTTTTGTAATTGTTCTGCAAATTTTCGTGCTTCTTCTGGATCCGAGAATAGTCTGTTTTGTTCTCCTGGAATAAATATTTTCAATACCGCTGGATGCTTTAGTATAAATTTATACCCTTTCTTCCATAAAATCGCCTTTGCTGTATTGAACTCTTTTCTCTTCTTTAGGAGTTCAAAACTTATATCTGGATAAATGAAGATTTTTTGCCCTTTATACTCCAGTGGTTTGTTGCCCTCTCTTACTTTTTCCATTGTCTTCTCCAGTACCTTTTCTCTTGTAGTATATCTTAGGAATTTTACTACAATAGATCTTGGTTTTTGTTGTGGTTGTGGTTTAGAGGCCAATACTCTATGTGCCCTTTCTATTTCCATTTCATGCTGTAGTTCTGGACATCCTAGGGTCTTAGGGATCCACTCTTTTATAAACTCCCTCATATTCTTGCCTTCTTCATCTTCCTTAAGGCCCACTATCTTTATGTTATTTCTTCTGTTATGGTTTTCCATTGTATCTATTTTTTGAGCTAGTAGTTCTTGTGTCTCTTTAGTTTTTTTATTAGATTTCTCCAATTTCTTTTTTAAGTCTTCTACCTCCATTTCTGCTGCTACTGCCCGCTCTTCCATCTTGTCCATTTTTTTTCCCATTTCTGTTAAGGTCATCTCCATTTTAATTATTTTCTCTTCTGTGTTGTTTATTCTTTTTCTTAAATCCTTAAATTCCTGTGTTTGCCATTCTTTAAATGACTCCATGTATCCTTTAATAAGAGCAAGTATATCCTTTACCTTGCCTATCTTTTCTTCTTCTATTTCACCATACTCTTCCTCTTCTTCTTCCTCTGGGTTGACCATCTGTTGTTTCTTTGTTGCCCTTTCCTCCTCTTCTTTCTTGTTTCTATTGTCTTCTGTGGTCTCTTCTTGCTGCAGGTGTTCTGCAGCTGTCGTTGCCGGCTGTGGAGATCGACTCCCCAGCTGGTCCCCCCTCCCGTCGGTGTGTTTTTTTTCATTCGCATCGCGCATGCGCGAGGAGTCGCGCATGCGCGGTTGCGCACTTTTGCTCGGCTCTGCGAGCCATTTTTGTAGTCCATTATTTACCGACCTGAGGGAGCGGGTTTCTCTCTCCGCAGCGGGCCTCTTCGGACAGGTAAGGCCTTCACCTTTTTCCTCCTTTGTCTTCTCTTCCTCTCTTCTTACCGTTGCTTTCGACTTTTCTTTTTTTGTCGCCATCTTCTTTCCACCTTTATACTCACTTTTCTGTAACTTTTATTTCTGTGCCTTTGTGTTTTCTCTTGTTTTTCCCGACTTTTCTGGAGAGGGCTGGAGTTCACCGTCCGGCCACTACTCCATCACGTGACTCCTCTCCATGCCAGCTGCTTTCTTGAGGCAGCCCGCCACTTTGATGTCTTCAGTGGATGGGAGGTCAGAGCTTGTGCTGGACTTTGCCATGTTTGCTAACTTCTATAGCCTTCTGCATTCTTCGACATTTGAATGTCCAAACCAGTCAGTGAGGCAAACTTTCCAAGTGCACCACCTGTAGAAGTTCGATAGCATACTCAATGACAGACTAAATCTCTTCAGACACCTTAGAAAATAGTCATTGGTGTATCTTCTTCACAGTTGCCTTCATGTGAAGGCACCAGGAGACATCTTCTGAAATATGGACTATGGTCTACCAGGAACTTGAAGGTATAAACTCTTTCACCTCTATCCCATCATTATGGATGTGGGTGGTCAGTTAGCCTCAACTTCTTAAAATCAATAATAAGCTCCTTGTTCTTTGTGACCCTGAGAGAAAGATTACTGTTCTGGCACCACCCAACCATATTCTCAATCTCCATTCTGTATTGACTCGTCATTTCCAGTTATTTGGCTAATTATTAGTATTACCATTCACTAATGCTGCATTAGTGAATTCATGGATTGAGTTGGATCTGAATTTGGCTGCGCAGTCATGAGTGTACAGGGAGTAGAGTGGGGTGGTGTGGAGGGGGGGGGGTGGGTTTAAGCATACATCCTTTGTGTTGATGGCAACATGAAAGAGGTGATATTGCCAATTCACACTAATCCAGTTGCTGAAGAGTCAACTGAGTTCCAGATGCTTTAGTTTGGTCACATGATTTGCTGGTATGATGGTGTTGAACACAGAGTTACCATCAATAAACAACAGCCTGATGCAGGTGTTCCTGTGGTCCAGGTGATTTAATGCAGAGTGCAAGGCAAGCAAAGTGGTGTCTGCTGTTGACCTGTGCGAAGATAAATGAATTGAAATGGCTCCAAGTCTTTGCTGAGATAGGAGGTGATCTGCTCCACACCAACCTATCAAAAGACTTCATCACGGGCCAGCAGATGTTGAGACATGTTACCGTGATCTTTGTAGGTACCAGAATAATGGATGTCTTTTTAACGTGGCTGTTGTGATTCACCCAGTTGGTTCACACAGTTTTTAGGACATAGCCAGGTACACTGTCTGGGCCGATCGGCTTTCAAAAATTTACCCTCCTGAAGGTTCTGTTCAGAACACTGGGAGCACAGAGATGCCTGGATCTGTGGGGACTCATGTGGATTCTTGTTTTCCCTTTCAAAGTGAACATAGAAGGCATTGAGCTTATCCAGAAGAGATGTATTGCAGTTGATACTGCTTTATTTTGCCTTGGAGGATGTAATAGCATTCAGGCTTTGCCACAGCTATTGAGGGTTTGCGATTCCAACTTGGTCTGGAATTGTCTCTTTGCATTGGCTTTCTGAGCTAAATATAATCCTGACCTAAAAAGCACAGAACTGATCTTCAACAGTTCATAAATTGTTTCTGATCAGGATACACCCAGATAGGTTTAGAGGGAACACTTATCTACACATTTTCTGATTAAATCAATAACCATTAAGGCATATTCATTCAGATACGTCACCAGGTCCTTGAATGTTGCCCAGTCTGACTCTAAATACTCACGAATTTGCTCTTCAATATTTATGTCCTCTTCAAAATTTACTTTCCTACCCATTTTGTGTCAAACTTTGCAACTATAGGTTTGATCCCTTCATCCAAGTCATTTATGTAAAATGCTGATGCCCCAGCAATGATCCTTGAGGCATACCATTTATTACATTTTTTCCAACCAGAAAATACACAGTAATGTCTACTCTCTGTTTCCTATCAGCCAGCCAATCTTCCATTCTCCTCAATATGTTCTCTGCTGCACTGTGAGCTTTAAGACACTGAAACAACTTTTTGTTGAAAAGGAATGTGAAGTTTGGGTAAAAGATGAGCTATGCAACCAAATTTAGATCCTACCTGGAGCCATCTAATGGTAAGCCATCCTTGAATATGAGGAAATAGTGATGTTCTACTCTTAGTAACCAGTGCTCTAAAGAATAGTTTATGGTGAAACCTCATGGTGGCAGCTGGGAACATATCTCTGGAAGTGACCTGGAATCAAAGTTGGTAATACTAATAATATATATACCTTCCTCTAAATGAATGAGATGACTAAAAATCATTCTTCAAAAGCCAGGTGTTTGCAGTGTTATCCATTCTGCCAGCAAGGGTTGTACATGTGAACATTACATTACAGCAGAACAAGTCAATATATTTTGTAAGTAGCTAAAATCTTTGTATATGATATTCACTTCTAGCTATTGTGTACCAATGTGGAGGAATGAATGTTTAGTCTTGTGTTTGTGGTCCTAATGAACTCATCAGTAATATATTCCCTAATGATTAGTTGAGATTCCAAAAGGAAATAAAAAGACATTATATCAGACACAGTCCAAACAAGAAGAATGGGTGGCATGGTTAGCATAATGCTGTTACAGCACCATCAACTGGGGTTCGAATCTGGCTCTGTCTGTAAGGAATTTGTATGCTCTCCCTGTGATTGCGTGGGTTTCCTCCCACGGTTCAAATCGTATGAGGGTTGTAGGTTAATTGGGTGTAAATGGGCAGCATGGACTCATAGGCCAGAAGATCCTATTAACATGCTGTGTCTAAATATATAATAAAAGAACAGAATTCAAAAAATGCAAAAATATTTAAATTTTTCAAAGTAGAATTAAACTCAAATGAGGCATTAAAGATGCAAGTGAAACTGAAGACAATGGGAATTAAGTTTTGCAACCACCTACAAGGCGGATATTAGTATTATGATAGTGTACTCTATAATTGCATGGATTAAAGCAGCTTTGACTGGTACCAAATCCATCAGGCTAACTCTTTACTCCCTCAACCAAAGGTGAACAACAGCTCCAGTTTGTCATGGACAAAATATTGTTTTTGTATTTTTTTGTTTATTGCACTATGAAACATGTCAATAATAATATATATATAATGTTCTTCATTGAATATACACAGTGACATTTCATTTTTTTTGACAAAATACTTGTTAATGTTACTTCATCGATGTGATGCCTGTTGAAACTTTGGAGCTGCTACTTAACAGGTAATAACAGAGATACAACAACCAACAAATGTGCTTTTTTTTAAAGGTAGTTAGCTTTCAATTAATAGGAATGGCTAGTACAATAATTTATCAAAAGGCTATCCTCTTACAGTTTAATACATACGGTTGGCATGGTGGTTAGTGCAACATATTCACAGCACCAGTGATAGGGACCAGGGTTAAAACCCTGTGCTGTCTGTAAGGAGCTTGTACATTCTCCCCATGTCTGCATGGGTTTTCCCCAGGGGCTCCAGTTTTCTCCCACTGTTCAAAACATATGGGGGGGGGGGGTGGGTGTAGGTTAATTGGGTGTAAATCGGGCTGCACAGACTCGTGGGCCAAAATGGTCTTTTGGCATGTTGTATGTCTAAATTTAAATTAACTTACAAGCCCTAAGATCCAGAGCAATGTTGTGCTACTTCGGAAATTAGCAGTATTGCGTCACAGACCAGCAGCAATGGAAATTCACCATGGCAGTGTTATATATATTTTATTAAAAAAATACTATTTATTAATAACTACTAATAATATAATGCATTAGTCCAATCAAACCTAACTATGTGAGAATTTACGTGTGTGTGTGTGAGAGAGAGAGAGAGAGAGAGAGAGAGAGAGAGAGAGAGAGAGAGAGAGAGAGAGAGAGAGAGAGAGAGAGAGAGAGAGAGATACCCAAACCATTGCAGCTTAGGCACAATTCTGGAAAGTCTTTCCAAAGTCAGTCTTACAAATCCATTGTCGAAACACAGACTTTTAACTGATGCACAGAAGTAATCACGAAGGAGGTGGGAGACAATGAGTGATCGGACTGCCGAAAACTCACTAATCCTTATCAAGTTTCCACCAGAGAAATATCCTTTCATATGAACAGTTATCACAACTTCCTTTTTCCTTGCGTAGAGGAAACGAAACACAAGACTTCCATGATGCTTCCAAAATCCAGGTACGGGTCAATCAAAGTGAACCTTTAATTTGGTCACGGTGGGGTTCAATAATTTCCCCGACAGGGAAAATCAGCCAAATTGCCCATTCTCACACAGAGTCATTCCTGCTCCGTATTCGATGAGATGGCCGATATGCTGTTCCTTCAGTGTTCCACACACATGACTCTCTCACCACTTGTATACAATTGATCTTTCTCCTCTCCAAAGTAGTGAATTTGGGTACAGCTTATACTAGCTGTTACCACCTAGTCTCTCCACTGCTGTGAATGGTTTCAGCCTATACTTGGTCCTAAAGCAATATTCACTCTAAATGAAACAGGACCTCATAATGTCTCCCCCCAACAAAGAACATTTTGCTCTGTAAGAGCAAAATTTTAACTGCAACTTACAATGTTTGAAATAATACATTAACTATTGTTTCAGAGAAATACATTTTTCAGCCACATATACAAAAATAATAAGTTTCATTTTGCTGCGAAACACTGCAAACTTAACATCTTGAAAGGCAATCAGCAATTACATTATCCTTGCCTCTAATATTCATTATCATTAAAATCATATTCCTGCAGACTTAGACTCCAGTTTAAGAATCATCTATTTTTTTTTCATTTTTCTCACAAACACTAAAGGATTCTTTCTCTATTGTAGAATAACTCTTTTGATGTTCATTGAATTTCTTGGATAAGTAAATCATGGAATGTTCAATATCATCACAACCATTGTTTTGTAACAATGCTGTGCATGCAGCTTCATTACGAGCATCTACTGCTAAAGAAAATGGCTTCTCAAAGTCAATAATACCCTACCTTACAAAAAACCTCCGAACAGCTCTCTTACTTGTGAGAATGGGAAACTCAGAAATCGTCTGAACTTAACACCTTAACAGGCGGCAACTTGCCTTGACTAACAACATAACCAAGATAAATCACAGTAGCATGGCCAAATTCATTTTTAGCCAAATTAATAGTTAGGCTTGCTTTTGAAAGTTTGTCAAACAATTTATAAAATTCATAGATATGTAGTTCACAGGTTTCATTCTCCATAACCAAATCATCAATATAAGCTTTCATATGCTCTGAACCTTGAATCTCATAATTAATCATTCTTTCGAATGTCCTTGCAGCATTTTTCATTTCAAATGGTAAAACATTGTATTCATATAACCCTGATGAGGTCAAAAATGCAGAAATTTCCCTCCCTCTCTCCGTTAAGTGAACACAGCAGTAAGTCCATCTTTGTAAGAAACTTAGTCTTTCCAATCTTGTCCACACAATCATCCACCCCAGGGAAAGGATAAGCATCTGTCTTTGTTATTGCATTAATATTTCTAGAATCAGTGCAAAATCTAACCGTGCTATCTGGTTTAGGAACCAGGACACAAGGCGAACTCCAATTTGAGGTAGAATATTTAATAATATCATTCTTTCACAGATATTCAATCTCTTAATCTACCAGTCTTCACTTTTCAACATTCATTTGATATGGATTTTTTAAATAGGATTTTCACCTCCAACATCAACATCATAAAAAGTTATTGGGGTTCTCTTAGGCACGTCTGGAAACATGTTCCTAAATTTTCCTGGGGCAGAAGATGAGCTAACTTAGCATCCAAATTCTGCAAAACAAACAATTTAGATAAATAAATTGGGATAAAGTTTTGTTTGAATTGACCCTCACAAGAGTCAGCTTGTACTGCCTCATGGTCCGTAGACTCCTAAATTCTATCAACAAGTAATACCACTGATGAAAACTGTTCCTTGCTAAAAGTCAAGTCTCCAGTCAGGTTTTCTAACTACATAACTAACTTCATTCACCTTTGAATCTATCTCATATACGACTGAAAATATATCCGAGATTGGAATTTGTTGGGAAAAAGATTTGCACTATTCCTTGTGATAGTACCGATTCTATCACCAATGTGTATATGTACATATGTACAGATGGTAGTGTAGGATGACTGTGATTGGCTGAGAGTGTAGCCACACCTACTGGCAGGTCTTAAAGGATTGCTCCTAGCCAGACTAGGTCATTCTGGACTGGTCGACTTACTTGTGATTCTTTTTTCTTTCTTTGGCTTGGCTTCGCGGACTTTTAGTTAATAAAAGCCTTGGTTTGGATCAACAAGTCTTTGGTTCTTTCGACGTGCACTACAATTTTATTAACTAAAAGAGATGGAGCGAATGCTACGGTTGAAACGTCTTGACGTCGACCCTCGAATGACTTTAAGCACTGGGGTGAGATGCTTCGAAACATACTTACAGCTCTCTAATCCTGCCGTGATAGAGGACAACCATCGACTACTAATATTGATGACTATGGTGTCCCCAAGTGTCTACCAGAGCGTCCAGGACGCGACTACTTATGCTGCAGCCATGAAGGTGCTGAAAGGGCTCTACGAGTGACCGGTGAATATGGTCTATGCTCGGTACAAACTTGTTACAAGGAGACAACACCCTGGTGAGTCCTGTAAAGCTTATATTCAGACACTAAGGGCAATGGGCAGGGACTGTGCCTGCACAGACAGAACTGCTGCGGAGACCACAGACGATCTCGTTCGGGATGCCTATGTGGCCGGGGTTCGATCGAATGAGGTGAGGCAGCGCCTGCTAGAGCATGGGGGAGAAAACCTAGAGGACGTGATCTGGATCACAGAGACGATGGAGACGGCAGTCTTAAGTATGGACATGTACTCTCGGGGCTGGACCCCACACTTTGATATGAGTAGGATGCCCTCCCTCTACCCTACTATTGCCGCTACACTGCCTGATGCAACCCCAAAGTGTTATTTCTGTGGGAGGAACAAGCACAGGAGGTCACAGTGCCCGGCGAGAAAAGCCAGGTGCCAGAAGTGCCTTAAAAACGGCCACTTTGCTGTAGTCTCTCACTCCAAAATGGCCACCGTCAAACACAGTGCCTCGTGTGAAGCCAAATCGCCACTCTCCATTTCAAACACTTCTTCCTCAGAGCTCTCGTCTAATGAGAATGAGGACTCCACCGCATGGCAGCGCCTGACATCACGGGGCAGACACCGAGCGCGGACGGTACAATCCACCCTCGCTGCAATGACGTCTGCGGCCATGACACGGAGGATCATGATGCCAACCATGAGAAATTTTTACCTACAATTTCGACAAGTGTGTTTTCCGGACCACTTGGCTCGCAATTCTGGGTTGTGTGGTGGAGAACGGGGAGGTCATGCCGGACCCTGACCATATGCATCCCCTCATGGACTTTCCCCCACCCCCCCCCACACCCAGAAGGCACTCAGACACTGCCTGGGTTTTTTCTCTTACTATTCCCAATGGGTTCCACACTATGCCGACAAGGCACGGCCACTCATCAAGACCACCTCCTTCCCCCTATTAACTGAAGCCAGAGTGGCCTTCGACCGCATCAAATCGGACATCACTGCTGCAACACTGCACACCATCGATGAGTCCATTCCGTTCCAAGTCGAAAGCATTCCAAGACATCTGACTTTGCACTAGCAACCACTTTGAACCAGGCCGGCCAGCCGGTAGCCTTCTTCTCCAGAACCCTCCAGTGTCCTGAGAGCCGACACTCGTCTGTCAAGAAGGAGGCCCAGGCCATAGTTGAAGCAGTACGTTGTTGGAGACACTACCTCACTGGCAATGCGCCAATGCGCGGTCTCCTTCATGTTTAGCAATGCCCAGCGAGGTAAGATCAAGAATGACAAAATCGCCAGGTGGAGAATCGAGCTCTCCAGCTTTAATTATGACATACTGTATCAGCCAGGTAAACTCAACGACCCGTCAGATATGCTCTCCAGGGGGACGTACCAACATACAACTGGACAGGCTGCAGAAACTCCACGAGGAGCTCTGTCATCCAGGGGTTACTAGGTTCACGCACTTTGTCAAAGTTCGCAACCTGCCCTACATGGTTGAGGAGATTCACTCCATGACCCGAGCCTGCCCAGTGTGCGCTGAGTGCAAGCCCCAATTCCCTCCGGAGAACACCCACATCATCAAAGCCACCTGCCCCTTTGAGCGCTTCAGCGTAGACTTTAAGGGGCCCCTGCTGTCGACCAACCGTAACACCTACATCCTTACGGCCATTGACGAGTACTCCCGCTTCCTGTTCGCTGTGCCCTGCTTGGACAAGACTGCCTCCTCAGTTATAGAGGCCCTGCACAGCATCTTCGCCATCTTCAGGTACCCCAGTTACATCCACAGTGACAGGGTGTCTTGAGTAAACTTGTACCTCTCATTTTGTTCGTTTTAGATTGGTCATAGTGTTTGAGTTACCGAAAGAAAATAGACACACAGACCGAGAGCAGTTCAGTTCATACCAATGTTTATTACAAATTCAAAAGCTGATTTCAAACTACAATATGCTAGCCCTTCCCAACTATACTTATCAATGCCTGGACTGGTCCCAACTGCCGAAGCGAGGCAACGACTGCACACTTGTAGTAGGTTGTCAGGGCGCCAGTAGCAGCTTCTCCACCTCCCCCGACCAGGACATTGGCTGGACCCTAAAAGTTCTTCTTCTTGCTGAGAGATGTTGCCACCTCTCGGAGAGTCTCCAACTTCAGCAGTGGGACCATGGCTTATATTACCCAAAAACTGCTTACCCAAGCACCTATTCCCAGCACAGCAAGAAAGATAAGTGAGCAAGCTAGCATGCTAGGCTTTTATCGAATAACATAATTTTCAGCTTATCACTTTGAATACAATGGTTTATTTTGCATCAAGGCTAGGCCTCTGACAGTCTGTGACCAAAACAAGCAGGAAGATTAAATGTTCTTGGTACACAGATGTCCTTACGTCAGATAACTGCATCTCTGGCCCCTTGGTGGAATTTACCTTATGTCTGCTGATTCTAAAAAACAAGCAGGTTCTCAGCCTTGCAGAAGCAAAGGCTGCAAAAGTAAAAAACACGGTTTAAATCTTCCATTACACAGGACGTCCTCATTTATGAGCGCAAAGCTGTGGCAGTACCTTCTGGAGCGTGGTATTGCCTCAAGTACCTCCACCAGCTATAACCCACGTGGTAATGGCAAGTCAAAAGAGAGAATGCCACTGTCTGGAAAGCGGTTACGCTTGCCCTCTGGTCCACCTCTCGCTGGCAGAATGTGCTCATTAGTGCCCTACACTCCATCCACTCCCTCCTATGCACCGCGACCAATGCCACCCCCCATGAAAGGATGTTCTCTTTCCTGAAGAAATCCAAGACAGGTACAACCATACCGGCATGGCTCACGGTTCCCGGTCCAGTCCTTTTACGACGCCACATCCGGTACTCTAAGAATGACCCCTTAGTTGACCGAGTGACTCTGTTCCATGCGAACCCACATTATGCCTACATTGAGTACACAGACAGACGGGAGGACACAGTCTCGGTAAGGGTCCTACCCCAAGCCGGATCAGGCATAGCAGTGCCTTTAACCCAACCTCCCCCTATTCCTTCTCCCCCAGGTCATGTGCTTGAACAGAGGGACCAGGACCACCCCACCAGCTCAGGCCAGACTGTCGACAACGCCACTGGGGAATTGAGTGAAGCAATGGTCGCACCCTATGGGCCTGCTGGTGACATGACTCCGGCGACCCCAATCCCGGCGCCACGGCGGTCACGCTGGGTGGTCAGGCCCCCTGACTGGTACAGCCCCTAACCTCCATCCACCCTGGGGTCAGTTCTCAAAGAAGGGGTGAATACAGATTCTATCACCAATGTACATATGTACAGATGGTAGTGTAGGATGACTGTGATTGGCTGAAAGTGTAGCCACACCTACTGGCAGGTCTTAAAGGATTGCTCCTAGCCAGACCAGGTCATTCTGGACTGATTGACCTACTTGTGATATGCTCCAGTCTTTTAGTTAATAAAAGCCTTGGTTTGGATCAACGTCTTTGGTTCTTTTGACGCGCACTACACCCCTGATTTAAAAGTTCTCACCCTAGCCTTTTTATCATACCAGACCTTCATTTTGCCTTAAGCAGTTTTCAAATTCTCTTGAGCTAATTTACAGACTTTCTGCAAATGATCTTTAAACTTTGAAACACAATCTAAAAAATTCAACTTCTTCATAAACCCATTGTTCCTTCAACAACATAAAAGGTCCTCTAACTTGGTGTCCAAACATCAGCGTAAAAGGCCTAAAGCCTAATAATTCTTGTATAGAATCTCTCACTGCAAACAAAAGCAAATGGATACCCTCATCCCAGTCCTTCTCATTCTCAAAACAATAGGTCCTCATCATGTTTTTGAAGGTCAAATGGAACATCTCCAAGGCCTCTGGAGAATCTGGATGTTATGCAGATGACGTGATTTGGTTAGCTCCCAATTTATAAACTATTTTCTGAAAAGACCTGACATGAAATTACTTCCCCGGTCTGATTGAATCTCTTTAGGCAAACCAACACAGCTTTAGCTTTAATATTTCTAAGTGGTATTGCTTCTGGAAATCTGGAGGCTGTTCACATGATATTAACAAATATTGATTCCCAGCTTTTGTCTTTGGCAATGGGCCAATACAATCCACAATAACTTTAGCAAAGGGTTCGTTAAACACAGGAATGGGTTGCAACGGAACCACTGGGAGAACCTGATTAGGTTTACCTACAAACTGACAAATGTGACATGTTCGGAAAAATGTTGCAACATTTTTTTCTTAAACTAGGCCAATAAAATTTTTCATAATCTTATACGTAGATTATGAGGGTGTGCTATGGGCAAGGGTTAAACTTTCATCCCTATAGACTTTAGGATCTACAACCTGGTGGTCAACTGCCCATTCTTCACTGGCAGGGATATCAGGTGGTCTCAAGATTCGAGGGGGCATGGCCATGCAAAGGACTTAGACGTGTTTTGATCAAGCTCTCCATGAAGAGTATCAAAAAGACAGTTAAAATCTTAAAATTAAGAATTTTTCATTAAAAAAATGGAAAAATAAGAACTAAGAAACCAAAGCAGCCAAGATGTTTCTACTCAGCCAGGAACATTGAGCAAAAGCCTGAAATGCAGCAGTGCAAGACTGGCCTCGGGACCGGCGGACCCCGGCAGAGCTAGGGACCTGGGACAAGAACTAAATATTATCCTGGAGAAAATGGAAAACTTGAGCAACCGATTTGTTGGTGTTGAAAATGTAATGAGAGACATGATTGAAAGGATCACTGAAATTAAAGAAATCATTGAAGACTTGATGAAAAGAATGACCCAAACAGAAGTAGACTTGGTAAAAACACAAGATAAGCTAAAATCTTTGGAGAAAGATGTGAAGAAATGGGAGTCAGACAGACAAACTCTGATGGCCAAGATCGACCACATGGAGAATTTTAGAAGACAAAATAATGTCCGAATTATTGGATTGAAAGAAGGAATCGAGGGAAGTGATCAGGAGACCTTTTTGAAACATGAATCCTGCAAATTCTGGGAGAAGACAAATTCAGAAAAACTGCATATTGAAAGGCCTCACCGGACTCTTGGATCCAAGTGACCCAGTGATCAGTGACCACGACTGGTTCTGCTCAGACTTTTGAGTTACTACTAACAGGAGACCATTCTGGAAGTAGCGTATGAATACTCTAAGTAAAATAATGGCACACCCAAGACTGACCATGAAAAAGTGCTATTTTTACACGATTTTAGTCCGACTTTGATTAAGGAAGGGAAGGAGTTTTGTGATGTTAAAAGACAATTGCATTCCAAAAACTTGAAATATTCCATGATATACCCTATGACTCTGTGGGTCGACGTAGAAGAAGGTAACTGCCGATTTTCAAGACTAAGAAGGAGGTGGAACTCACTATTCAATTTATATAAAATTTGTTCCGGGATAGATTCTCCAATGTTATTCATTTCCACCCCTTTTATAACAGAAGAACAAGAATCTCAATTGAGCTGCTTTAAAATAATTTGGTAATCTTAGTCCACCCTGATCAAATTTCCATGTTAATTTTTCTCGACCAACTCTTGACATCTTACCTTTCTAAATAAATTCTCGTATCATTTCATTTAAACTTCGAAAAAATATTCATTTTAATTCAATTCATTCATCCTATTAGCGTTATTGGTAAATCTTTCCATCTTCTCAAATCTTCTTCCATCTTTTTAATATTGGTGAATAATTCAATTTAAACAAATTCTTTATATTTCTATTAATGTTTATTCCTAAATATTTGATTGCATAATTTTGCCACTTACATTTTATCAATCTTTTACACTGAGGATAATCCTTATAGACATAACTTCACTTTTATCAATGTTAACTTTATAACCTGATACTAATCAATACTCTTTTAATCTCTTATTCAATTTATTTAATGATATTTCTGGTCTTGTTAACATCATTTGCAAATAGGCTAATACAATCTTTGCATACTATCAGTTAAAATTGTATTTAAAAAAGAAATTGGGAACTGATTTGAGGCTTCCAAAACAAAGTCAATTTGAAGATATAACAGGTACATTTATGGTCGAGAAATTTATTACTAATACGTGTATAAAATTACAAGAAACTACGAGGAAAAAAAGATTTATACAAATCAAAAATGCAATGGGAGAAAGATTTAAACATAAAAATTCAAGAGGAAATGTGGTCAAAACTGTGTCAAGAAAGTGTTACGAATACAGTTAATGCTAGATACCAAATGGTCCAATATAATTTTCTCCATAAATTATATTACACTCCACAAAAATTAAATGGATTTAATTCTAATTATTCTATTAAGTGTTTTCAATGTACAAAAGAAATAGGGAGCTTTTTACATGCAGTTTGGTGTGAAAAAGTGGAAAGGTTTTGGAATGATTTGAGTGTTTTACTAGGACAAATTATGAAGATAAAGATGCAAAAGGATCCAAGAATATTTTTACTTGGGAATATATATGAAAAGGATGTAAAATTGTGTACCTTTGGAAAAAATTACATTTAAGGAATCGAGTTGAAAATTTTTATAATATTTGGAAACCATATATGGATTTTATGAATAAATTTCCTCTTCTACCTTACCCATTCCTCTCAATCAGCGACTATAATAACAATCAATGAATGTGGATATGTTAACAATATTCTATATGTAGCAATAGGTGTTATTTCCTTTTCTTTCTTTTCTTTTTTTCTTTCTTTTGGGAGGGAGGGGGTTTGGGGAGAAAAAATTTAGTCTTTTTTATTGTATCATTATGCATGACTAATTAATGCTATATTATTAATTTTTTTGTATTGATACAATAAATAAAATTTTCAAACAAAAAGCTGGAAGGCATCCTGTGAGGTTGTTTACAATGGTAAAAGTTGTATTTTTAAAAAAACTGTCTTGCATTTATTGTTGAAAAGTAAATTTTATTGAACTGTTCACAGAGAGCTCAGAAGAGAGTAAACTTGGGAAAGTAGTAGCAAGGTGGAGACTCTGTTCTAAGGGGGAGAATGGCACCTGGAGAGGAGTATCTATAAAAGATGACGCTAAAGGGAGGTGTTCTTCTTCCTTGAGAGATTCTGTGAACTTTTCTCACAGGTTTTCGGTGTTTCCTGTTTATGTCACCGCCAGGACAAGGATATTGTATGTGTTTTTTTTAAAAGAGGAAAGATCACAGTATTACTTAAACAATTGAAAAGGTTTTATTGTTAAACAATATTTGTTTAAAAATTCAATATGGACAGAATGTTAAAATTTATTAGTCTTAATGTCAATGGGATAAATAGATTGGTGAAAAGGAAGAGCCTTGGCACACCTAAAAAAAAATAAAGGCAGATATTGTCTTTCCACAAGAAACAAATCTTATCAAATCAGAACATGCTAAATTAAAAAGATGATGGGTGGGTGGAACAAGTAATATCATCTATATTTGGCTCAAAAGGAAGGAGTAGCAATTCTAATTAACAAAAATATACCAATAATATAGAAGAGACACTAAATGACCAAGCTGGAAGATTTGTAATGGCACATTGTAAAATTTATGCAGAATCATGGACGTTTATGAACATTTATGCACCAAATTATGACGATGAAGCCTTTATGAAAGATATCTTTTTAAAAACAGCAGAGGGAAGACAAAATATACTGGTCGGAGGAGACTTCAATTTCTGTCTTGATCCAATACTGGATAAATCAGCCAGAACAGTAACACGGGCAAAAGCTGCAAAAACAACACTATTATTTATGAAGGATTTAAATTTGATTGCTATATGGAGGTAGCTTAGCCCCATAGAAACTATTCATTCCACTCAAGGGTACATGATTCACAAACAAGGATTGAATTGTTTTTAATGTCTGCGCAGTTAAAAAGTAGTGTAATAAAAACAAAATATTTGCTGAAACTTATATCTGATCACTCACCATTAACTTTAATTATTGCAATAATGGAAAATCAAGGAAGTGTGTATAGATGTTGTCTCAATGTCACACTGAAAAGGAAGGACTTGTGTGAGTTTATTAAGAGACATATAGAACTATTCTGTGAAACTAACCTTTCTTCTACTGATAATAGTTTTTTAATATGGGATTCGCTTAAGGCTTAAAAAGAGGACAAATTATTTCTTATAGAAAAAACCTTAAGTGAGAATATGATACAGAGCTGGATAGTCCTGAGCAGTTGTTCTCAACCTTTTTCTTTCCATTCATGTATCACTTTAAGAAATCCCTATGCATTCGGTGCTCTGTGATTAGTAAGGGATTGCTTAAGGTGCTATGTGAGTGGGAAGGAAAGGTTAAGAACCACTGGTCTAGAAAAAGATATGACAAAAATAGAAGATTATCAGAGAATAGGGTCACAAGAAAAATGTAAACTGTTAGAGAATTAAAAATTGAAATATAACATTACAAATGTATAGAACAGAAAAAAAATTAAAAACCAGACAAAAAATTATGAATTAGGAAAATGGATGCATAAATGTTTATGTTAAAGGCAGAGAAGTAATCTAGAATGATAAATGCAATAAAAACAGAGGCCAATATTATAACATATTAATCAAAAAGAAATAAATAATATTTTAAGACAATATATGAAACTATAAATATATGAATTATTAGGAGATGAAAATGAGATGGATGAATTTTTAACAAATGTTTAACTTCCAAAATTAGAAGACAGAGAAAAAATTGATTTAGATGCCTCTTTCACAAAAGAAATCAAGAAAACCTTGGGTTCTTTTCAAGCTAATGAATCTCCAGTGGAGAATGGGTTTCCTCCCAAGTTCTACAGACAATTTAAAGATTTATTGATACCTCTTATGATGGATATATTGGGCCGAATGGTGGAAATCCAGACCCTCCTGGAATTTTTCTCAACTGCAATAATTACAGTGCTAATAAAGAAAGGTAAAGACCCATTAAAAACTTCATCATATATCCTCAATGATGATTATAAAATATTGGCAAAGGCATTAGCTAATAGTCTGGAGTAGCGACTCCTGAAGCAGTGCTACGAAATGAAGAGATGTCCACACAATACGAGGGTAAACCAAAAAACTGACTGTATTATTTGAATTCACCACATTGCCCTGTGGGGATGCCCACTTTTGGTGACATATGCGCTGGCTTCCAGAAATGACATCAGTGCATCACTGCGTCACTCCTCCGCCGACAGTGCACCACTTGGAAGTGGGGTGTTGCCTTAGCTCACATGTAGCGTCAACCGTGGGCTGCTTCTTGGTAGTGAAAGAGGGCCCTCGCCATCTTGGGATAGCCAAATGTTGCGGCGATTTGGCCCATCCACCCACGCGGTCACTTGGCCTGCTATACCGGGACAATATCTACCAAAATTAATACATACAGATCAGGTGGAATTTGTTAAAGGATGACATTCTTCAAATAGTCTATTTAATATAATACATGTGGCAAAATCAAAGTTGAATCCAAGTATAACCATCTCTCTAGATCACACATGTCAAACTCAGGCCCGCGGGCCAAATTTGGCCCGTGATATAATTATATTTGGCCTGCAAGATCACATCAAATATGTATTAGAGCTGGCCCGCTGGCCGCCGCGCCAGTATAGCGCATGCACAGCTAATAATACAAATCCCAGAATGCTTTGCAAGTGTGTTGGCGCCAGCCTGTCAGCCTGCTAATTGCCCCCACCTCCTCTGTTTACTTTAATTAGCATCTGCAACCTATTGCCTAACTCACATGTAATAAACCCCTTACGAAAAATGGCCAAACGAAAAACAGAAAACAGGACCTTTCAAGACCGGTGGGAGGCAGATTATATGTTCATCATTTTAAAAGACAAACCTGTTTGTCATTGAAGCAATTTGTAATTTTTTTGACTTGTTGGCTTGTGGAAAAAAATACATTTAAAAGGAGCTTAAAGGCTATAGAGAAATATTATTTATTGAATATTTTATTTCTCATTTGTTAATGCTTCTTCTGGAAAGAGTTTAACCAAAACTATTAAACATTTATTTTAATAAGAAAAAGTTTAACATTACATATGTTGAAAGAAGAGAAAACATGGAGATGTTGAAAGCTTTTGTCCTGGTCCAGGGCACTCACCATGTGGTAGTACCGGGTGAACTCTGTTGTGATCTAGCAGATGTCAAACTGCACCTCAGCCTGATTAAACCACATGTGTGGCCAATATGTCCAGAAGGCTGCAGCTTCAGGGCGACTGCATGGACTGGCAGTTCGCACATCGTTAGGGTTAAGATGCTGTCTAAACCATCGGGGTCACCAATTGTAGCTGCACGGTACTCGAAGTAAATATTTAGTTTGGCCCACGACTTAGTCCAAGTTTTTAATTTTGGCCCTCTGTGAATTTGAATTTGACACCCCTGCTCTAGATGCAGAAAAAGCATTTGATCGATTAGAATGGTCTTTCTTATTTAAAATATTGGAAAAATTTGGTATAGGCAGAAAATTTATAAACTGGATTAAGAACTCGTTATCATAATCCACAAGCCAAAATTATAACTAACAATCAGATGCCAGTGTTTTTTCCCTGCCATCGAGTGGGCAGGGTTTTTTTTTTATCCAAGTTACTGAACCACTGCCAGAGATTATAAAGAGAGATCCAGATATTAAGAGTCTCAAAGGTGGACAGAAGAACATAAAATTAGCTTATTTGCTGATGAAGTATAGCCCCACTTAAAATTAGTGAAATGGAATGAACGATTTGGCTGGGAAATGCACCTAAATTTATAACTAAGATATACCATGCTCTCCAGAATGAAAGTGCAAAACCAGGTTTACAGAGATCGAGAGAGAGAGAGAGAGGGAGTTGGATCTAGGTGTTGCAGTATTGGAAAATGTTGGTGTTTGGATAGCATGACATCAATTATAAATGCAAGATATGGATTTATGAAATATAATTTTATTCACCAATTATATCTCACACCTCAGAAGTTGCATAAATCCAAATCTGAAATATCACAAATGTGTTTTAGATGTGGAACAGAAATGGGAATATTTTACTTGCTACATGGTCGAGTGTGAAGGTGAGACCTTTCTGGCAGGATATTACTGAAATATTAACAAGGATAATAGGGGTGGCCTTCATGGGTGACCCAGAACCTTATCATTTGGGTAACTTCATTGAAATAAGTATTAAACTAACTAAATTCCAAATTTCATTTGTTAAAATAGTCTTAGCAGTGGCTAAGAAATATATTGCAATTACTTGGAAATTCAATTCCCCTCTACATATAGCATGATGGACTGCTGAGATAAATAGTTGCATATCCATGGAAAAAATTACATACAACTTAAAGAAGAAATATAGCATATTTATTAAGATCATATTTGGATCATAAAAGAGCCCAACTTTAATTATAAGCACAATAATAAAAAGGATAATAATAAATGCTGCTATATGACTTCCCCATTTAGAATTTTTGATGATCAATGTAAATGTGACCCCTGACAGTGTGTGGATTTATATTGTGAAAGGGGGAGGGGATTGTTTTGTTTGTTTTTTTTGTAAAGAATAAGTTTTATATATAATATAAAAATACTGGAGAGTTTTTCTATATATATATCTTTATGGGAAAAAAGAGAAAAATAAAATATAAAGAAAATTCAAGATTCAATTTATTTTAATTGTAATAAAACAGTGTCCTATTACAGAAATTGCCTTAAGTGCCTCTTACTGTTAGAGAAAGAAAAGCAAAAGAGAGTCGCCCGAGTCACCGAACATTCCCCAGCGCTTCCATAGCCACAGAGTCCAGTCCACACCAACTGGTACCTACTTAATTTCATCATCAGAGAGAGCCTTATCTCTCACCAGTAAGATCGGGATTTCTGTTCTGTCCCGCTATAAACTCTTTGAGGTAATGAAAAATCTTTACACTTGGGTTTAACACCAGAACTCTGGTCCATTAAAGTAGGAGGTAAAAGCTTTGGCAGGTCATTACAACCTGAATGTTGTTTTGGATATCAGAGAGACTGGTCCATGTGAAATCAGTCTCCACAGGACCGTCTGCACTGGCAAACGTTTTAACCATAGCTCGAGTCCCTGCGCAGATATATATATATTCTGAATTTTGTCTCATCAATGATTGGCTTCGCTGTCAACCACAGTGCAGGGACAACTTTACCCTCTGTAAGGTCATTTCCTAATAACAATGAAACGTCCTCCACTGGTAAACTTGATCAGATCCCTATCGTAACAGGTCCATCAACTAATGCTGATTTCAACACTATCTTGTGCAGAGGTATCGAATCTGGATCACCCCCCAGACCTCGAATCAAATTTATTTCATCCATGCAAACTCCAAAACATTGTCCAATACAAGTATCTGGGTGGCCCCAATATCTCAAAGGATTTTGACTGTCATTTGTGGTGACCCTTCCTTTACCAAAATCTGTGACACAAAATATTTGAATTAATCCCTAATGTTATCTGCAGGTCTGGAACCTGTTTGATTTCTATGTTTCTCATATCTTTTTTTCTTTTTTCTCAGCATGGAACAATTTGCTATAACGTGACCAGGTTTCTCACAATAGTGGCAAAGGGGACCCGAAGGTTTTTCCTTTACTTGCTTCCCTTCATCTTTACCTCTACCACCACTTCCTGTTGAATTTTCTAACTTACTTGGATTGTCCATATTACCCATTTGCTAGGTTCTACTTGGTACAAACTTCACCTTGTGGGTTAAAGCAAACTCATCTAATAATTAAGCAGATTCTATCAAGTTTCCACTCCCTTTATGTCTAAATATGGTTTTATGCCATTAGGAATGCATCTTTTAATTTCCTCAACTAACACCAGCTCTCTCAGTCTGTTGACCATCGGTCAAAGCGCACAGCTTTGTAATATACAAAATCCACCGATTCACTGATTTCCTCAAATTATTGAATCTTTGCCTTTAATCTTCTGGAACTAATTCATAAGCTTTAAGCACAACTTACTTTATAGTCTCATAATCAGCAGCTTGTCTGATTGTAAGGGCAGAGTAAGCCTGCTGGGTCTTCACTTTAATCACACTTTGTAACGTGAAGGACCAATGGTCTTGAAGCCACTTTAAACTCTCAGCAAGTTTCTCAAAATGCTGGAAGTATTTATCAATCTCAGCTTCATCAATGGAGGAACTAACTGTCATGATAATGAATATGTATGAGATATACTGGAAGTCACGTGGTATGAGAGAGAGATAAGAGCACAAGCAGGAAAACAAAGGAAATGGGAAAATAAAGACCCTGAGAAGTTTACCTGATAAAACTTGTGTTTAATGTTTTATTAACTTCACATTTCGGGCCACAAATGTGACATTGGCGATGAGGATGAAAGAAGCTTGAAGAAAATTAAAGACTAAACAAGATTACAGAGGTTTACAGACAACTTCAAGGTGATAAGAATTTACTCTTTGACTCAGTACTTTGGGGCTGGAATATTTCCTCATGGCTGGTGCAGACGGTGACTTTTTTACACATAGTGGAATTGCTCATTTTGACCCAACGGGTGATACAAGTACTGTAAGTGTGAAGTGGAAGGCATGGCTGGAAGAATTTGAATCCTACGCCGACAGTCGTGGCCTATTTCTAGATACCGGTACAGTTGAACAAAAAGCACAGAGAGGGGCATTACTTCTTTTCACTGCTGGACCCGCAGTTCGGGAAACGTTTAAGACACTTTTGAATACTGGAAGAAAGGATGTGTACCGGAAAGCGGTAGATGCATTAAATGCCCACTATGCTGACAAAAGGCAAAGGAGGAAAAACCCAACACCCAACCCCAACCAACCAATTTTCCCTTGCAACCGCTGCAATCGTGTCTGCCTGTCCCGCATCGGGCTTGTCAGCCACAAACGAGCCTGCAGCTGACGTGGACTTTTTACCCCCTCCATAAATCTTCGTCCGCAAAGCCAAGCCAAAGATGTAGTAACACCGAATGCTACATTTCAACGCCATTTGTTTCGGAGAACGAGACAAGAAGATGGCCAGACAATTGCTCAGCACGTGACGAGACTATGCCAGCTAGCTGTTGGATGCAATTACATGCCAGCTGATTTGGACAACCAATTATTGGATCAAGTCGTACAGCACTGCAGATCAGATAAACTCAGAAGACGTCTACTGGAAAGAGGGAGTGAGTTGGAACTCACCGATGCTTTAACCATTGCTGCTGCATTAGAGGCTGTTGAAGGGCAATTTCATACCATGACCCTGAAAGACAACTCAAGCCAGCAAATTAAGAGGCTCTCACATCGCCATAACCAGCCAAGATATACATCGACACAGGACGTGGAGTGTTATCGATGTGGAAACCGAGGTCACTTTGGAAAAGACCCATATTGCCCGGCCAAAGGCAACGTTTGCAGAAAGTGTGGAGGTAAGGACCACTTTGCAAAGAAGTGCAAAAGCAAGTCCAATGCAGACCAGAAGAGGAAGAGTACAACTTCCAAAGGCAAAGCCTGGGGGAAAGGAAAGTATCCTGGAAAGAAAGACACTATCCGCCATATAGACGGTGACGATGATGATACCCAGGAGGAACAGAGTTGTTACCAATTTACGTTGAATGAAGTACATCATGAGAAGGTCCCAGTGATCATTGGTGGAGTGACAGTGCAGGTCATTGTAGACTCAGGCAGTGACAGTAATGTGATTGATCGACATTTATGGGAGAAGTTGAAAAGGAAAAAGATCATCTGTACCTCAAAGAAGTGTTCCAAGAAACTGTATCCATACACAGTAACCAAGCCATTGCAGACCATTGGATGTTTTTCTGCAACTGTTGAAGCTGGAGATAAGTACACCGAAGCAGAGTTTATGGTCATAAAAGAGAGGGGAGAACCATTGCTGAGTAGAAGAAAGCAAGACCTGGCAATACTTCATATTGGAGCTTGTGTCAATTCAATTCAGTCATATGAGGATATGAAGCAAGAATTCCCCGCAGTCTTCCAAGGAGTAGGAAAGCTGAAAGGTCGACAATTGAAGCTAGCGGTAGACGAAACGGTCAAACCCAAGGCGCAACCAGTGCGCAGAACTCCGTTTGGACTTCGTGGGAAAGTCGAAGCCAAAATTAAAGAATTGATCGAACAAGACATTATAGAACCAGTGGAACATTCGACACAATGGGTCAGTCCCGTAGTGATTGTGCCCAAACCAAAGGCTGACATAAGACTATGTGTTGACATGAGAATGGCCAATGAAGCTATAATTAGAGAACGACACCCTATACCAACAGTGGAGGAAATACTTCAAGAACTAACTACCAGCAAGGTATTCTCAAAAATTGATCTGAAATGGGGCTATCATCAATTAGAGCTGGATCCAGGTTCCCGAGATGTAACAACATTTGTGACTCACTGTGGATTATATCGTTACAAGAGACTATCATTTGGAATTAATGCAGCTTCGGAGATTTACCAGTATGAAATCCATCGAGTGATTCAAGGCATTCCTGGAGTTGCCAACATTTCTGACGACATCATAGTCCATGCACCAACGAAGGAAGAGCATGACAAACGGTTGAGGCGTGTACTATCTAGACTACAGGAGGCAGGCCTTACCGTGAATGGAAACAAGTGCCAGTTCGGTGTGTCAGAAATGGACTTCATGGGACACAGACTTACACGGGAAGGACTAAACCCTGCAGAGGCCAAGGTGAAAGCTATTGCAGAGGCACGTGCACCTCAACGCAACAGAGGTGAGGAGTTTCCTGGGATTGGTCAATTTTTGTGCAAAGTTCATTCCTAATTTGGCTACAGTGGCAGAACCACTAAGGAAACTAACCAGGAAAGGTGTACCATTTCATTTTGGATCTGAGCAGAAGAAAGTGTTCACAGCGCTGAAGCAAAGCCTGACAGATGCAAAAACTCTGGGATATTACGATCCGGCGGCATCAACCAAAGTCATAGCGGATGCCAGCCCGGTTGGTTTAGGAGCCGTGTTGGTCCAGATGCATGATGGAGGACCAAGAATCATTGCCTATGCCAGCAGATCGTTATCAGATGTGGAAAGAAGATATTCTCAGTCAGAGAAAGAAGCACTCGGACTTGTATGGGCCTGTGAGAGGTTACATGCATATTTATATGGCATTGAATTTGAACTCATCACAGATCATAAGCCATTAGAGGTGATCTATGCACCTAGATCCAAACCATGTGCCAGAATAGAGAGATGGGTACTCAGACTACAACCCTACAAATATAAAGTAATCCACATTGCAGGGAAAACAAACATTGCAGATCCGCTGTCCAGATTGGTGAAGGATGGTGGTCCACAATCCAAGTCAGAATTTGGAACAGAAACAGAGAGCTTTGTACGCTTTGTAGCTATTCAGTCGACACCGAAAGCTGTGACTACGAAGGAAGTCGAGAGAGAATCCGAACGTGATCCAGAACTCAGGGAAGTAAGAGAATGCATACAGAGTGGAAAATGGGACAAGTGTACTCACAAGGCTTACATTCCCATTAGAGACGAACTTTGTTGCATCGGACAGTGTGTATTAAGAGGTTGCAGATTGGTGATACTGCAAAGATTGAGACCGAAGATCGTATCCTTAGCGCATGAAGGACACCTAGGTATTGTTGGTACCAAGCAAAACCTCAGGACCAGGTTGTGATAAAGAAGCAAAGAAATTTGTTAAAACTTGTCACGGATGTCAAATCACAAGTAGGAGTAATCCGCCAGAACCGATCCGGAGTACGCAATTCATGGTAGTGATAGATTACTACAGCAGATACTATGAGTACGTGGTGTTGAAGTCCACAACCACTGAAAAAACAATACAAGCATTAGCAGAGATATTTGCAAGATATGGATTACCTGTTACATTATACTCTGACAATGGTCCACAATTCATTTCAGAGACATTTGCGGAATACATGAGGACCACAAGTATCCACCATCATAAAGTAACTCCGAAATGGCCGCAAGCCAACGGAGAAGTAGAGAGTTTTCCATTGAAAAACGATTGAGGATTGCACACGCAGAAGGACAAAATTGGCGAGAAGCATTGCTATCTTATGTGGCTGTCTATCGAGCAACGCCTCATGCAACCACTGGAAAAAGTCCTGCAGAAGCATTTTTTGGGAGAAAAATCCGCACAAAAATGCCAGAAATAAAGGAAATCCGAGACGACCAGGAGATGAGGGACCACGATGCTGAAAAGAAAGGTGCAGCAAAGCTGTACACAGATTCGAAACATGGAGCCAAGTACTCAGACATCATGCCAGGAGATAATGTTCTAGTGAGGCATGAAACTGGTGGTAAGCTAGACACACCTTATTACCATCAACCCTATACTGTCGTATCCAGAAGTGGCAGTATGGTGACAGTCAAGTCTCCGACTGGAGTCCTGTATAAGAGAAATGTATCAGTTGTAAAAAGGTACCAGTCCAGAGATACATCAAGCGAAGAGGTTGAAAGGCCAATACGAGATGCTGAAACTGAGAGACATGATGATGTTCCAGAGGCAGTTACCAGCACTCCTGATGAAGTGACTAGAGCGCCAGAAACACCCGAAGCCGTGGCGAGCAGTATTTCCGACGCTGAGAGTGAACAACCGAGAAGCGACGACAATATCGCAGGCAGGCCGAAACGAAACTGGTAAGTGCCCAAACGATATGAAGACTTTGTGCCATAGTTTTAATAAGAATTTTGGGACAGTATTTTAATCTTATATCATAAAGTGCATGCATGAGTGCTGTAGGAAGTAAATTTTATGTAGTTGAGTTATAGTATTACCATTAGTTACGATGTTTGTAGGTTTCCGAGGGATATTGGTAAGTGAAGGTAAAGTTTATTTCTGATTAAAGGAGGGATGTCATGATAATGAATATGTATGAGATATACCGGAAGTCACGTGGTATGAGAGAGAGATAAGAGCACAAGCAGGAAAACAAAGGAAACGGGAAAATAAAGACCCTGAGAAGTTTACCTGATAAAACTTGTGTTTAATGTTTTATTAACTTCACATTTCGGGCCACAAATGTGACACTAACCTAACCTCCCTATGGTCACAAACCTCTCACAAAGACCAGGTGGTGGAACTCCAATTCTCATCTTTTCTCTCTCAAACTGCTTCTTCTCCCTAATTCTATCTGTTCCAATGGTAACTGCTGCTCAAGGGATTTACTCTCAGGAAAAAAATGTGTAGGCCTAAGACATAGTAAAAACAAAAACTCTTCTCCATAAATCTGTGACCTTTAACTCCTCATCTCTAAACTTCCCCGTTGCTATATCATTTTTTTTATTCTGTAATTTTCCGGATATCCATCTTTTTCATACATAATTTTATCCTAACAAGTCCCAACTTTTGGGCAATAATCACCAACTCATCCATTGTCACCCTCTGCAAACCCACAGAGGATGGCAATGTCAAAAACTCATCAATATCGCTGCTTGCACAACCACAAGCCTTTTAATTGGCTTTCAAAAAGGAATTTAATTAATTAAATCAAAATTCAATCAATCAATAAGCTCCAATTTTGGTCAGATACCAGATTATCCCCCAATTTGTTACATCACAGACCAGCAGCAATGGAAATTCACCACGGCAGTGTTATATTTTTCTTTTAAAACACTTTATTTATTAATAACTACTAATAACACTTTAGTCCAATCAAGCCCAACTATGTGCAAATGTGAATGTGAGTGTTTGTCTGCATGGGTTTATGATTGTGTGTGTGGGATACCCAAACCATTACAGTTGAGGCACAATTCTGAAAAGTCATTCCAAAGTCCAGTCTTACAAATCCATTGTTGAAACGTAGACATTTAACTGATTCACAGAAGTAATCACGAAGGAGATGGTAGACACTGAGTGACAGGACTACCGAAAACTCACAAATCCTTTTCAAATTTCTTCCAGAGAAATATCCTTTTGTGTGAACGGTTATCACAACTCCCCTTTTCCTTGCTTCCAAAATCCAGGTATGGGTCAATCAAAGTGACCTTTCCTTTGAACACAGTGGGGTTCAATGATTCACCTGACAAGGAGAATCAGCCAAATTGTCCATTATCACACAGTCATTCCTGCTTTGTGTTTGATGAGATGGGCACTGGTCAAAATGTGCTGTTCCTTCAGTGTTCCACACTCATGACTCTCTCACCACCTGTGTCCTTTGAAAAAGCCACACATTATTTTTCCTCTCTAAAGTAGCAAATTTGGTACAGCCTGTACTAGCTTTTGCGACCCAGACTCTCCACAGCTGTGTATGGTTGCAGCCTGTACTAGCCCTTACAGCAATATTCACACTTAAGAAACAGGAACTCATAATAGTAGAAACACAAGAAACTGTAGATGCTGTAACCTTGGGCAAACAAAGAGAAGCTGGGGCTTATTCAGCAGGACAGCAGCATCCATGGAAAGAAATGGATTGAAAATGGAAAAGTCTCAAAAAAGGGTCCCAGCCTGAAACATTGACTGTTTTTCATCATGCTGCCTGACCTGCTGAGTCCCTCCAGCTTCTTAATGTTTGCTCAAAAGTGCGGACTTTTACGTGGTGTTGAATTCATTAATCACTCAGGCAATGAAACACTCTATGCAACAATTCAAATTGACAAATAACACTCATACAACATGGGTAGCACAGCAGTTATTGCAATGCTGTTACAGCACCAGTGACCCAGGTTAGAATCCAGCACTCTGTAAGGAATTTGTATGTTCTCCCCATGTCGGTGGGGGTTTACTTCGCGCTCTCCAGTTTACTCCCACCCTTCAAAAAAGTGCTGCCCAATTTATGTCTAAATTAAAATTTATTCTTCTAACAATCAGTAGTTTAACCTCTCTGTTTGCTTTTCACTGCATCAAATGCTGAAATCAATTTTCCATTGATTAGAGATTTTACAGAACACAATGACTACAATAAGACGTCAGAGGCAGACTATTCTGCAGTGACATGTCACATATCAAGGCTTGTTGTGGAATACTGTCCTTTTTGGAGGCTTAAGCAATTTCCAAGAAACTCACCACTATACAAGAAAAAGTAACTCATACACATGTTAGTTCTTCATTTCCTCTGCCACCTTCATCTCGTCACACCATTTTGTATAATCCACAAGATGCACTACAGAAACTTATTAAGGCTCCTTTGATAGCACCAAAATACGTAATTTCCACCAAGTAGGACAAAGGCAGTAATTCCCCTGCCAGTCATGCACTACCCTGAATCCTGCCATTTCTTTACTGCTCTGGGTAGAACATCTTGTCCAAGAAGAACATAGGAATGTTTACCACTCAAATTCAAATTTAATATATCACCAACTTTTCAGGTTCCATAAGGTATGGATTTGCATGTTCATGTTTTTATAGGTTAATAAAGATCTCATGGGACTGCCAGTTTAAACAAGAAGCTAGTCTCTCATTTCCCTCATCATGCCTTTCAATTTTGTCCTACCTAAGGCAGGGGCGATGGCACCAATATTTGGTCCTGCAAATACATGCAAAAGACACTTCTTAATATGAAATGCTGCAGATAGTGACCTTCTGTGCATGTGCAGGGTTAACTCTTACCATCTTACTTATCCCCATGACTTGCTCACAAGGCTATAAAGGAAATGATTTTTGTGTTACTTAGTCTGCATCCTTATCAGATTTCATAATTTCTATATTTCAAATGCTTTTACAACTTGTAATAGCATTACATGGAACTTGTTTCCATCACCTGCCTCCTGCCTTGTTGCTAGAGACATTTTTCTCTAATGTCCTACAGGAAGTCCTGATCTCTTTAATGCTGCCATATTTCATACAAAATGCAAGTCATGGACTTAAAGTAATGTCCTGTGATCCAGTCATTGCAGAGGTTCCTGTCTGGTGTTATGTGCAGATTTGGCCTGTTAATTTGAGTGGAAAGGACATTTTCAACTAAGTTCTTCAGTAGCTCATGGGTTGGTTTGCAAGTAGTTCAAAATAGCCAGTGACTAAGATCTGAGTAGGTGGGGAAATTCCCTAGCTCCTGATTTTGAATGAGATCCTTTCAGTGACATGCTTCGCCAAAGCATTGTGTTAGCCTAACACACACTAAAAACTTCAAGATAGTTAAAGGTCACAGATTTATGGAGAAGAGGTTTTTTTTTTACTATGTCTTAGGCCTACACATTTTTTTCCTAACTAAGCAACATCAATCTTATGTCAGATGTGAAAAAACACAAATGCTGGAGAAACTCAGCAAGTCAGACAGTGCCTTTATGTAGCAAAGGTAACGATACATCACCAACATTTCAGGCTTGAGTCCTTCATCAAGGTGTGGGTGAGTACATGGTTTCCATTGGCAGTGAAAACAAACAGGCAGAATACTATTTGGATGGAGTGAACTTCAGACCTCGGATGTGCAAAGTGACCTGGGTGTCCTTATGCAAGGAAACCTAAGAGTTAATGACCAGGTGAAATTGGTAGTGAAGAAAGCGAGTGTTATGTTGGCATTCATTTCAAGAGGAATAGTGTACAAGAGTAAAAGGGTGTTGATGAGACCTAATTTGGAAAACTATGTGCAGTTTTGAGCCCCCTATCTTAGAAAGGATGTGATGTTGTTGGAGAGGGTGCAGAGAAGATTTACTAGGATGATTCCCGGAATGCAAGGGCTAATGTACGAGGAGTGTTTGGCAGCTCTTGGGTTGTATCCATTGGAGTATAGGAGAATGAGAGATCTTATAGAAGCATTTCGTATTTTGAAAGGTTTAGATAGGGTGTCTGCGGGTAAGATGTTTCCCTTGGTGGGTGAATTGAGGACAAGGGGGTCATAGTCTGAAAATTAGAAGTTATCCATATAAGAGATTAGGAAGAACTTCTTTAGCCAGAGGGCTGTGGATCTGTGGAACTCGCTGTCGCATACCCAGATCACTGGGAGTATTTAAACAAGAAATAGACAAGTATCTCATTAGTGAGGGCATCAAGGGATATGGGGAAAAGGCCAGAAATTGGAACTAGTGTAGAGTAGCATAGTGTAGTTTTACAGGACAGACTCGATGGGCCTAGTGGCCTGCTTTTGTTCCTTTGTTTTGTGATCTTGTGGGTGACAGATGAGGAATAGTGAGAGAGAATCCCACAGAACTCCCTGAGGAGGGCAAAGGCAAACTTCTTCAAGGTTGGCATCCCTTGGAGAGCTTTCACAGAGTTATTGTAGTAATCAGAGATAAAACACACAGGATTCTGTTGACACCATTGTTAAGTGAAAAAACACACAAATTCTGGAGAAACTCAGCAGGTCAAACAGTACCTTTATGTCAGATGTGTATCAAACAAAAGCATGTCCATTATTTTCATAGAGAATGCTGTGGCAAAAATAATTTGGACAGATGTGAACTGACAAACTCAGTTATAATATACAAAGAAATATCATCTGACTCAGATGAAGTGCAGAACATCAAAAAATACAGCACAGGAACAGTCTGCACTGACTATGATGGCAATCTAACTAATCTCATCTGACTGTATGTGGCCCATACCCGTTTATTCCCTGCCTGTTCATGTGTCTGTCTAAATGCTTAAGCGAAGCTAACATAAATGCTTTTACTATCTCCTCTGGCAGTGCATTCCAGGTACCTACAACTCTGAGTAAGAAATATGGTCCACACAGCACTTTAAACCTATGCTCTTGTATATTGCCATTTTCTACCCTGGGGAAAAAGGCTCAGACTGTCTACCATATCTATATTTCTCATCATTTTATACATTTTTTGAGCCCCATCTCCAACACCAGCATCTGATGCTCTAGAAAAAACTATCCAACTTTGTATAACCGCTCTTTACCATTAATACACTTCAATCCAGGCAACATCCTGGTAAGCCTTTCCTCTCCAAACCCTCTACATTCTCCTTATATTTTAGTGACTAGAAATGCACACAATATTCCAAATGTGGAGTAAAAAAACTATTTGAGAAATTCAATGTACAAAAGACTATAGATATTGAAGAAACTTAGCTAGTCAAGCGGCCTAAGTGGGGGTTGGGGGAGGTGGTACTTTTGATGTTTTGTGATGAAATCCTTCATCAGTTCTTCTCCATCCTCTCATCAGAAAAATGTAAAAGTATAAACTAATTACCAGTACTTACACAAAATCTAAAACCACATTCATACAAATGAGCCATTTATTTGCATTCCACCAAATAAAGCTGTGGTAACTTCTTCAGTGCAGTAACAGAAGTCCTGGGAAAAACTCACCAGATGATGCAGCATACATAGAAAATAAAAGGCAGTTGATGTTTCAGGCCCAAGGCCTTCTTCTGGAGACCTCGTGTGGTGAACTAGACTGCAGCCTTTGCAGATTTTCTGTTTCTTCTGGTAAATTCTTTATCTTCAAGGGCTATCCATTTATTTAAGCTTTAATCAATCAATGTCTGCCTTAAAACATGTTTTTTTTTTGCTGTCTAGAAATTAGCTATGATATTTCACAACAGTTCTGCTTCAGGGGTGTTAATACACTCATGAGGTTCAAGAGTATAAATGCAAGATATTTCCACTTCTATCTTCCTAAAAAAGGCACAAAATATTTACATCTACATGTATACCTTCAACAAATTCACCTGCAGATGATAGACTACTGTTCAGCAAACGAAACAAAGCTCTCAGCTTTAACATTTCTACTGCTTTAAATATTCTTCCTGGTTTAATGGTGATGTTAAATTCTGAGATGGTCTAGGCATCCTGAGCATAATTATCACTTTGTTCACATATATGCCTGCAGGGAATATTTTGCTTGAAATGGCAGTTACAGCTCTAAGGGGTATGACCTGAATGAAATAAGTATAAGTTAAAACAAAATGTACAAATACATACTTTGCTATGGGCCTTTAAAAATCCAGCAACTGACAACTGGCATATGAATGACTCCAGCAAAATACAAGATCAGACCGAAACAGTCCTTTGTGTCTATGTACAGTAAACTATGTGACAGAAAAGGTGTCCCTTATCATGCTTGACCTCAAATTAAAAAAAACAGACAGCAAATTCCAAATTGAAAATGCAAACAAATGCATATGTACAATGAACAAATGTTTTGACATTAATACTCATTTAGGATGAGTAGGCCATTCCTACTTGCATATGGAGCCTGTTCTATCTTGTGAGATGCCCTTTAGCAGCAGTGTCAGCTTTCTGTAGTCTAAAGTATTGGGTATAGGATGCTTTGTCTAACACATAAAGCACCTGTTTGCAAACTAAAATTCTGTGGATCATAGAAAGCTGAAATAAAACTAAAAATGTAAGAAGTAACTACCAAGTTTGATGAAAGATCATTGATTTGAATCATTAGCCCCTTTTCCACTGGCACCCTGTCCCAGGAATTAACTGGAAATTTACTGGGACAGGGGCAAGTGGAAAAGGAACTCTATCTGAATGCCGGCATCAAATTACGTCATTTCATGCCAGGGATTAACCACCTCTACCCCTACTTATATCCCCAGCGTTTGCTGATAAAACCAGTGGAAAAGGGACAGCAGGAAGTCTTCTGTTTCCAGTTGAAGGTAGAACACTCCGATCCCAGGGGATGAGTGTGTTCAGTGGAAAAGCAGTGTCCCAGTTAAGGGTGGCCCAGAGGAAGTGGCACAAAGGGCTTCCTATCCTGGGACACTGCACTGCCAATTAACTGGGATGCCAGTGAAAAAGGGGCTATTAACTGTGTGTCTCTCTTGGAGTGTTCAGCATTTTCTCATTTAAATGACTGGAAGTAGATTAAAACAATCTGCAAACTGAAAATATCTATTTAAGCACATCAAATCAATAATTCCTGTGCAGAATAAATAGGTAAACTGCAAAACCAAAAATGCTTTGTTTTACATAAATTAGGGTATGTAACAGTATTGTAGATGGAACTCATTATAAATGGAAACATTATCACAACACAAAAGACTAGCTTAAATCTCAAACTTTCCACCCATCTGATCTGCATGCATTAGAGGTTCAGGTACTTGTGGTTGGAAGAAGAGTAAGCATTTGATTGCAACAATTTTTATTCTTCAAGTGTCTAATGCATCCAAGTAAATTCTTCACTTGTAATATTGAAAAGAAAAAAAAACACATCAGGTTGGGGAGGGGGATGCCTTTGAACTTCATATTCCACAGTAGACACCAATTTCAAATTCATAATAATGGAGAGGATGGATTAGGAGGGGTTAAATAGACCTTTCTGAGCTCAGAATTAATTCATAATCATTTGCCTACTAATCTGAAATGGTGCAGAATAAGGTCAGCTCTGAATATATATGAGGTGTGCAGTTTGATTTAAAAAACATAATTTGAATGGGGGAAGAGTGCATGGGGTGTCATGAAGGGGGTTTTGGGAGTTTTATGATTAAATTGATGTGAAAAATTACTTTTAAAAAAGAAATTTGCTTTTTGTCAAACATAAACATAAAATCCTAAAATCGTGAATCTCTGTACAATCCTAATCTGACCACACTTTGAAAACTCAGTAGTTTAGGACTCAAACCATAGGAAGAATGTTGAGCAATAGAGAGGATGCAATGCAAATTCATTTGGATGGTGTCTACTATGACAACATGCAAAGACGAAGAAATACTTGAAAACAGGGATTAGTGCGAATTAAAATTAAGAATAAACAGTCTGTTTAACTATTTGAGTAGTCCAGATCATACAAATTAAGAATCAAGATTGTTTTTACTCATTCCCAATAGGAAGAACTTAACGGTAAGGCCATCTTTAATGGCTCTTCACGAGGTGTTGCAAAAGCTCCTGTCCAAACCACTGCAGCAGGTGTAAATGAAACTTACATGCTGCCCCTCGGTGGGGAGTTTCAGATTTTGATGCTGCAACATTAATGAGAGCAATATATTTTACTGTTTGATATGTGGAGGGAATTTACCGATGTTCGTGTTCCCATGCTGTTGTGTGTGGATGAAACGTGGCCTTCCTGTCTGTCTGGAATGTGTATACTGTACTGCGGGTGGTCACGTATCCTCCCTGTTTTAAACTTATTTGAAGATCACATCACCTGCCAATCAAGGTTGGATTCTGGCCATCCATTACTGCACACCTTTCTGGTGGCTAATTTAAAATCACCTAGGGTCATTATTGGCTAGAAGCACGGATTAGCACTGCATATAACACCAACGCACAGCACGTTCTTCCTCTTTACCTCGTGGTCCAAGCCCCAGACATCGGTCCACGCCAGGTCGCTACTGTGGAATCGCTGAAAGTGTTGTAGGTAAGGTGTGCACTACATTGAACCTGAGCTGTAGTATTGCGATAGATCAATACTTGCTGAGAGCTGCAGCCCCGCTGGTACAGGGAACCAGGTATAGATAAGAGTCCCTGTTTGTAGTGTGTGTACTCAAGTGTGTGAACAGGTCAAATATAGGTTCACTATTGTCGGAGTCCAACCTAGGTCCAAGGTGAATATCTATATTGTTGCTTAAGTAGTAATCGAGTACCATTTAATATTCTTCCCTGTTTGCCTCCCTTGTGTTAATTAAAGTTTTGTGTGATTGTGACTCATCTCCCTGGGAACCCACCGAACCTGATACTCTTCTCAAAAGGACACATGCACTTGCTGTTATTGTCCTTCTAGGCAGTAAACTTGCACTATGTGGAGATGTTGTCAAATCAGCCTTGTAATTTTGTCATGGAGTTCATGAGGAACAATCCACACTCCTGTCCAGATGATGGCACAAACTAATTGATGAAACAGTGGAAGATGATTGAGGAATTCCTGCAACAATGGACTGCAGTTTGAATGATTGGACTACAATTTTTGAAAAATGTAAAGAATTACAGCAGGAGCAATATTTTAAAACTTTATTTGTGTTGCTGTAGAAATACATGAGATTTCAGTCAACAAATCAAAATGGAATCTAAGATTTGTGGTCAAGTAAAAAGTTCAGCATGAAATGAATTGACCACTAGTTCAATCCATTAAATAATATGAAGACAAGAGATTCTTACAATTCATAGATATTTCTACCCTTTATCCCCAGCAATCAGAAAGTAAATCTCCAAGTTCTGTCCTGTTCAGCACTATTTTTTTCCCCAAAAATATACTTTATTCATAATAAATTATTTTCAAAGCAAGAAAACCATTCAAGACTTTTTACAATCATCCTGTCAGTCACATCAATACATTCATGAATGTAAATTTTACATTATTCTCTCAATACACTTTACCACAACTGTGGCACATTGTCATTAGACACACCTTGTCTAGAAAAAAAAATTACAAACAAGAAGAGGTCATCTTTTTACACATAATGCCAGTCATATCTATATATTCTCATCAATGTACATTGTTGCATTTGTTCTCTCAATACCCCGTTACCACCACTATGGCACCTTGGTGTTTCTTCCCCCTCTGTTGGTTGAGGGGCTTCCCCTTGGTCTCAGCCCCTCAGTGCCCAATAATGGGAAGACCTTCCCCACAGCACCCTTGTGTTGACTGCACCAAGCTTCAGTGTGTACCTCAGCATGTACTCTTACAGCCTGGAATGCGCCAGTACATTCCTGGACTGTCATCTCAGTAAGCTGAATGTAAAAAGGTTTTGGGCAGAACAGTGCATTTTTTACTGACCTGATGGTCTTCCAGCATTAATGGAAGTGTATAGCTGGGAACAGTCCGTAGATCAGAGTCCTCTGTCATGCTGCTGCTGGGGATGAACCGTGACAAGGACCCCTGCATCGTTCTCCACACTCTTTGCAAATATGCATTCAGCAAAGAGATGGGCAACAGTTTCCACTCTACCGCAGCTGGCTAGAGGACAACACGCACGGAGGGTGATGTTCCAGTTGTACTAGAAGGATCTGACTAGGAGGGATCCTTTCACCACCAGCCAGGCCAAATCCTGGAGCTTGTTTGTGAACCCTGGTGATGAGGCATTCTGCCAGATGATCTGGATGGTCGGCTCAGGGAACCATCCCATCGGATCCATCAAGTCCTCATCTCTCAGTTTCTGTAGGACATTCAGTGCAGACCATTGCCTGATGGCATTGTGGTCGAAGGTTTTGTTCTGAAAAAACTCTTCCATGAAGGATAGGTGGTATGGCAAAGTCCAGCTAACTGGGACATTGCACAGCACTGGGGCCAGACTTATCCTTCGCAACACTTGGTGCCCTTGTACTTTGGTTCCACACACAGCCTAATACAACCACAAATGAAGGTGGTCATCAGGATGAGGGCTACGTTGGGTATGCCCTTGACCCCGTTATCTGATGACGCACATGGCACTCCTTCAGAATCTATCCATTTTGGACTCCCAGATGAATCAGAAAACTGCTCTGGTAAATGCCAGAGCATAAATGTGAGGGATGGGCCATACCTGCATCAGGTTCAGCAGTACCAAGAACACCTCGCACCTGATGACGTTCTTTGCTGTTATAGAGAGGGAGCTTTGATGGTCCTTTGTGACCATTTCTTGTGGTATGACTCAGCCCCTCCATACCAGATCTGCAGCATCTTCAGGTAGTCAGATCTGACTGTGAAGGGGTTGGTGGACCGGTTGGGCCAGTTATTGAACAGCATTGTCTTGCTCTTCTTGTTTACCCAAGTGATTGATGCGGACTCGTGTACCTGAAAAGAAGACGGCAGCGTCCTTCATATACAGGGAGGCCTTTACCTGAGTGCCTTCAATGTCTGGCAACATCACTCCTCTTATACCTTTGTCCTTCCTGATGGATTCAGCAAAGGGGTCTCAGCAGGACATAAATAAGACTGGAGACAGTGGGCAGCCAAACCGAACTCAAGACTTGGTGGGGAACCTATCTGTTTCCCACCCATTGATTTAGTCTGCACTACAAATATCTGTGTTAGCAGTTTAATCGAATTCTGGATTCCCTCCCTAAAGCCCATTTTGGAGAGCACATCCATCATCTACGTGTTCAATATTTGGTCGAACCCCTTCTCCTGATCTGTCCTATTCAGCACTAATACCTCAAGGACTTTAGTGTGACTAAAATTA
Source organism: Narcine bancroftii (assembly GCF_036971445.1). Taxonomy (NCBI): domain Eukaryota; kingdom Metazoa; phylum Chordata; class Chondrichthyes; order Torpediniformes; family Narcinidae; genus Narcine; species Narcine bancroftii. The sequence continues at coordinate 203,982,338 of NC_091474.1, read as the reverse complement.
TGCAGACTACACTTCAAGCCTGAAAAATTGTCAGAGTTGACTTTCCCACTTGCACATTAAACTTCATCATTACAAGTATATACAATAAAAAAAAAGATTCCTCGAATGACCAGGGAATGTCAAAGTTTTGGCTCCAACTTAACCTTCACTCATCTCGTGTGCCAGGGGCTGCAGTAACTCAGCTCAACTCCTCACCAGCCTCTCCCTTCCTCCCATAACTTGTGTTTCCTGATACGGAAAGAACAAGAGGTTTGCCAATAGAAACAGTGACCAAGCATGATGAATTGCATAACTGTGCAAGGACCTCAGTTTATGCACCTGTACCTACAGACTCTGTGCTACCTACAAAGCAGCAAAGTATCTTGTTTTCTATTTCTACCTGTAAATTCTGTACAACTCAATGATAAAACTTGTTATTTGGAAAATAAATTCCAAGTGAGTCATCATTCTTGGCCCACTTCTAAGATCTGAGGCAGTTTAATATTGGCGAAGTGCCACAGTCTGATTTTTATTCAAATCCTTTTGATACATTTGATGTGAGAACTGCCTTTATCATTTGCATTTAAATTACTGTAAATTTTGAAAATGAAGTATATCCTGACACCTGCCAAAAGGTCAATTATTTCATTTCTTACTTTTTAGTTTGAGCTTAAACAATCAAAACCCATTACTTTTGCTATATAAGACTTATGAGATAATTTATTTCCAATAACTCAGACTGAATTATTAAATGCCTTTCAAGTACAAAATCTTTACTCCACCCATATGAAATATTTGTGTAGGTTTCTCCAAACCTTAAAAGACTATCAATGTTAAAATTAGCAAACTGTTGAAAAATATAAATTGCCTTTAGTTATACCATTAGTTGCAACATATACACAGAGAGACAACACTAAACATCTATAAATTATTATATGCAACACCTCTCCAGCCCTCCTCCATCAAAAATTATGCATGAATGGAAATGGCATGTATCGTACATAACTTGGGATTCTACATTCAATTTGCCCTCTGAAATTTGCAATGAATCGTTTTTTTCATTAATTCACTTACGGGATACAAACATTGCTGACCAGGTCAAATTTTAACCCTCATCCCATGAAAAGATGATGAAGAGATGTTTTCTTGGAATTGCCTCTATCCAATTGACCTTACCCAGTTTTCCCTCATTCTCAAATCTCCAACATAACATACAGCAAACTAAATCTTCTTTTTAAAATTAAACCATCAAAATGCTGGAAACCTGGCAAAGTTAACAGGGCAGATCTTCCATCTAAATGTCAGCAGATGCACTGATTTTCTTTTATTTGGCACTTGACATGGGTGGAGTTTAAACTGCAACCTTAGAGTCATAGAATTCTAGAGTTGTAGAACACAGAAAAAAGCATTTTCACCAACCTTTTAGCTGATCTTTTCAATTCCCTTTTGTGTGCAGTATCCTTCAATGCCCTGCCTACTTAAGTTTCTGTCCACCCTCTGATCCTGGTAAATGCTGAGACGCTTGTGTTACTGTGGCAGTCACCTCAATGAATGCCACAGAATATGGAGACATGTTAGGAAATCTACTTACTATATCCCTGTAAGATTAATTTTGTACAAATATAGGGGTATCATTTAAGTAAATAGGAAATAAATTGCTTCCAGTAGAATCCTGAACACATCTTTGTATTTAAGTGTTTGTAAATAGAATTTAAGTTTCATCTCTAATTAATATTTTATAGATTTCAAACATCTATTTATTCCAAATTTCAAATCAAGTGGTCACTATTAAATAATATGATCAAAAATATGGTCAAATGCAGAGGTAAAAATGCCAATCTCATGCCACCCCATCCAAGAGGGCAGGAGGAGCAGAGTAGAGTGGGTTCTTGGATCAAAATGTGGTGAAAGTAATCCTTTTGGAGAAAAGGATTTCATCATGAAACACTTAAGAGACCCAAGTTGCAATTTTTACATCAGTTTCCCATGGAAACATGAAAAAAGTTGTCTGGATAATTCATGTCCAGGTAATTTTGTGATTTTCTGAATGCTGCATACAGGGATCTGCACTAAATCTCAAGGTACTATTGCGAAACATGCAGTTTTCATCTACTCCTGGGCATTACTAGTCTATCGCCACTTTTATTTTGAGCAATTTTAAGGTATTTTTCTGGAAGTTGCAATTCAGCATCCCCATTTCCATGGATCAACAACAGATAAAATCTGATGATTTTGCAATGGGATCATACAAATTCAGAAACAGTTCCACACAGAAAATTGATATTTGAAATCTGCTAACCATCATATTCCATTTAACCCTTTGCTCCAATGTTGAACCATGATGCCATTGCAAAATGTCATCTATTCAATATTCCACAGGAACTTATGATGAAAATCATTTAATGCCAGTGACACTTTAAGGTAATTAACAGTATTTTAATTTAAACCTAAGGAATATAAAGTGGGTTTCTTTGTGATTATAAACCACCTGGTGCAAGCTGGCTCTTCTTTTAACTTCAATCATTGAGTGGACTGGATGGAGGATATGAAATAGTCATACAGGCATAGATCTTACCTGTGGACAATCAGCTACAGGCTGACTGGTCAGATAAAGAGCAGCTTTCAGACAAGCTGAAAGCCTTGCACTGCTATCAAGAGCTGAATGGCCTGTAAAACTCCTGCTTATCCTTGCATACCAGGTGGAATGTTGGCTGGATTTTGGGGTACTCTTTTGCTATCAAAGTTGCATTCTTGTACTTTTGTGACAGTGCATTTTGTTAACCAAGACTTAGGTGTTCGTTTGTTTACATCTATCTCTCTGCCCACCCCTCTTCTTTCCCTTTTAATCTTTCATCTCTTCTATGGCAAGCAAAATCTATGTTCCTGCTATGTATCTGAAATGGGGATTGTACCTTTAAGGCTTAATACAGTGGTTCTCAACCTTTTTCTTTCCACTCACATACCACTTTAAGTATTCTCTATGCCATAGGTGCTCTTTAATCGGAAAGGGATTGCTTAAGGTGGTATGTGGGTGGAAAGAAAAAGGTTGAAAACCACTGGTTTAATTGTACCTAATTGACTTGTTATGTGCACAGTTTCGTAACTCCAAAGGAAATGGGCCAATGTCAATTTTTCTCAAGCAAAATATTTCAGTAACAATTGGGTCTAGAGCAGTGATTCTCCACCTTCCCTTCCCACTCACATACTTGAGCAATCCCTCACTAATCACAAAGCACTGATGACATAGGCCCTATGTCATAGGGATTACTTAAAGTGGTATGTGAGTGGAAAGAAAAAGGTTGAGAACCACTGACCCTAAATCTTGGCTTCTTTGAATGCCTAGATTTACATCAGGATGTAAAATGCCCAAAAGCCAGTATCACATTTGGTTTTCACCAATTTCATGGTTTATTGACAGAGAGCTAATTTGGCATTAACACTAATCAAAACTCGCTTTACCTAACCAAAATATGTGATTTCCAATTTCCAGGCAATTGACAATGGGCCTCTGCAGTACCCTGAATGCAAGGCAGAAAAGTTATGTTCCCAAATAACACCAACCAAATTATTCTAATATTGTCATAGTATTGACATGCATTCCACAGTAAAAACTATATGGGTATCATATTTCCTTAACAGGAGAAATCTACTCTATTACATACCCATCATAAAACATTCCCAATCATCAGGAAAATAATGGAATATGTCAGCAATAATGCCATCAAGTTTCACAGTGTACTGCTCACAAGTGATTAATTTGAGCTCTGCTAAGATTACTTTCTCCAGTTATTATTAGTTTTGGTTCAAATATAAAGCAACAGCTGAATGTCAGCAGAGATGAAAATAACTGCAATTGATGTCAGAAGAGTTAAAAGTACAATTTCTATGAAATTTATGTCGATGGGAATCAAGGTTAAACACGTAACTACAAACAAAATAACTGCAAATCTCTTTACATGTCAGAGTTATATCTTGCACAAAGAAATATAATTTTGATTTTTGAAGGGCAAATAGCAACATGTCTGATTTGCATTTAACATATTCCTCGGGTAAGATTCTAGTGCTTCCTTCCTCTGAGAGGGTCAGAAGTCATATGTTTGCAAATGATTGCACGGATCAGTCTTTGATAGCTCCTTAGTTAATAAAGCAGTCCAAATCACAATGCAAAAAGATCCGAAAAGCATTCAGCTGTGGGTTTAGAAATGCAAAATAACAAATGAATTAGAAGCTGGAGTAGGCTATTCTGCCATTCAGGAAGCTAGTGGCTGATCTGAAATAATCTCAATTCTTCATTGTCATCAATCTAACTAAACTCACACTGTGACCAGATCAGCCACCTAATTATTATTGTGTTGTGGCGGCTCGCTGCAGTGGCAATCGCTCCAGGCAGCAAACTCAACCAAAGGCCAGCAGCCTGCGCAGCGGTACTGGCCTCAACAAGCGAACCAGCAAGTGAATGGCAAGGGCAGCTTAAAGGCCAGTGACCCAAAAATGGCAATGGCCTTGCTGAACAGCCAACAGACAGGGACAGCGCACAGGGAAGAAGGGCATTGTTATGCAGGAAAGTACTCGCATGTGGGAAACCCGCTTTTGTTATGCATGTTGTGATATCAGCCAAGGGGGGGCCATGGCAAGAACAGTGCAAGTATAAAAGTCAGGCCTGAGTCCTAATAAAACTCAAGAGCTGATCCTGACTGCACTATGTGTTTGTGTCTTCTTTCGACTAGTGCATGGCTACAGTGTTTTAATTTAGTGTCTTGATAAACTCAAAACATTAACTGACCATTTTATTCATGTCTGACCTGGATTTCTCCACCAATTCTTTGTCTACTTAATTATACTAATTCTATTTTCTATCACTCAACCTAGAATTGCCTACTTCATTTGGTTAACAAGAATCAATTCATTTCTGCCTTAAGAATCAATCTATCTCTGCTTTAAGAAGATTTGAAGATTCAACTTACACTGATGTTATAGCTTTGTCCCTTCACTCCATCTGTATGTACTCTGTTACAAACATAACTGTGTTGACAATGTCACCTTGGACAAACGTATCTGGTTGTATTCCAACCAGAATCTCTGGATGACAAAGGTCAAAAGCCTTCTCAAAGATTGTAATATTGCCTTCAGGTCTGGCAACAGAGCACTATACAGAGCTGCTAGAGCCAACCTGAAGGAAGGCATCAGGGATGCTAAAGCTGCCTACAAGAGGAAGATTGAGAATCATTACATCAATAACGATCCTCAGTGCATGTGGCAGGGCATTCAGATTTTCACCAATTAGAAAACTAGCCACAGTATGACTGTCAATGGTGATGTCATGCTGGCTGAGGATCTTAATCATTTCTTTGCTTGATTTGAGGTAAAGCAGTGGAGACAGACACAACACCCTCATCAACATTGAACAGCCATGTCCTCACTCTGTAAGAGCATGAAGTGAAATGGGTGCTCAGTGCAGTGAATCCAAGGAAAGCCACCAGCCCTGATGGCATGACATGAAGATGCTGAAGGAATGCACAAGCCAGCTTTCCAAGGTCTTCACAAAGATCTTCAACCTGTCCCTGTCTAAATTTATCGTCCAATCTTGCCTGAAGTCTGCCACAATCATCCCACTGCCAAGAAGAACGTCATTAGCGGCCTCAATGACTACCATTGTAGCAGCACTTACACTGGTCATCATGAAGTGCTTCGAGAAGCTGGTCTTGCAACACATAAAAGCCAGCCTCCCACCCTCCTTTGATCCATGTTTGCCTATAGGGCCATCATCACTGTTCTTCACAATGACCCACCTTGAACACCAAGGGACCTATGTGAGGATGCTATTTATAGACCAGGTCTGCCTTTAACACCAGTAACAAAACTTGCTGAATTAGGATTTTCTCAATCTAATTGTCTCTGGATGAAGGGCTTTCTCACAAACCACTCCCAGGCTATTAAAATTGGCACTTACCTCTCCTCTATCCTTATACTTAATACCGGAACCACACAAGGGTGTGTATTGAGCCCCATTCCCTATTCCTTCTATATCCACGATTGTGCCTCTACATATTCTATCAACCATCATCATCAAATTTGTGGACAGCAAGAATGTGATTGGACATTTCAAGAGGAGACAAGACAGCCTACAGGGATGAAGTCCAAAGACTAACAGCATGGTGTTCAGAGAACAATCTCATCTTAAACTCTTCAAAAACAGAAGAACTTATAATAGATTTCAGGAGGAACAGTACAGTTCCAGACCCAGTGGAAAGGGTCACTGTTTTCAGGTTTCTGGGTACACATTTTGTTGGAGATCTCTCCTGGACTACCAATACCATTGAAATAGTTAAAAAGGCACAATGATGCCTCCATGTCCTGAGGATTCTCAGGAAAATCCAACTGCAGGAGAAATCGCTGGTATTCTTCTATTGCTGTTCATCAAGAGTGTGCTGGCCTACTGCATTCCTGTGTGGTTTGTCAGCTGCTCAGCAGCAGACAAGAGTTACTTTCAGAGGGTCATCAATATGGCCCAGAATATTTCCGGCTGCTCAGTGCCCTCTTTGGAAGATTTATTCAGCTCTTGTTGCCTTAGTAGAGCAGCCAATATCCTGAAAGATCCTTACCACTCTTGTCATCATCTGTTTGACCTGCTACCCTCCAGTAGACATTTCAGGTCCATTAAATCACGGACAAACAAACTTAAAAAGTTTTTACCCCAGAGCCAGACATGAACTGAACATCACCAAACATTGAATATTGCATTGTTTTATTGTTATTATATCTTATTTGTTTGATGTATATGTCCACTGTCAGGATGTGTACTCAATTTCTTTGTACTTGTGCTATGAGAATACAAGATTATCTTATCCTGACCCACCTAGAGAATAACACCTCAGACAATAGGATGCTGTTCATTGACAAGTCTGGCATTTTATACGACCCAGAGGCTGGTGGAGAAGCTGTCCTCACTGGGAATCAACACCCCTCTCTGTCACTAGAACCTGGACTTCCTAACAGAAAGATCTGTCTGTCTGGGTCAATAGCAGAACATCAAGCACTGTCACACTGAGCACTGATGCACCTCAGGGCTGTTCACACAATTGACCCATGACTTCATCAGGTTCAACTCCAACAGTGTCATCAAGTTTGCAGATCAACAACAACAATGAGTCTCACTTCAGAGGTAGAAAATCTTGTGAAATGGTGCGAGATTAACAACCTGAGTCTCAAAGTGGACAAGATGAAGATTATCGTAGACTTCAGGAGGATCAGGAATGACCACCCTTCACTACTCATTAACAACTCTGTAGTAGAATGGATCACATCAAGTTCCTTGGAGTCCACTTAACTAATGACCTATTGTGGACACTCCACATCTCCTCATTTGTCAGGAAGGCACAACAGCGACTGCACTTCCTGAGAAGACTGAAGCTTGCAAAGTTTCTATCGGAACTCTATCGAGATTGTCCTGGCTGACTGCATCACAAGGTAGTACTGTTGCTGCAGAGAAATGGATCAGAGTTCAATCTACAGGACCAAGAGTGGCAGAGAAGATCACTGGAGTGTTGTCCCCCACCCCCATCAATGTGATTTACCGGAATCATTATCTGAAGAAGGTGGGAAAAATTATTGAGGACGGCTTCCACTCTGCACACTGCATCTTTTAGTTGCCCCCCCCATTGGGAAAGTGATAAAAAAGAATATCAGATCCAGCACCACCAAGTTGAGGAACACCTTCTTCCCATGGGCAGTGAGAATGCTGAATAACTAAAAGAATGTTCACACTAACCATTTGAGGCTCTCATATTCACGAAACAATATTTATATTGTATAAATATTACTTGTCTGTTTGTGTGTTATGTCTGGTTGTGTGTTTGCAGGTTTTGCATCGATGACTGGAATATTCTAAAATATTCTCAAGGCTTCATTGATAGCAAAATCAAAATTCATAACATCTACCACCTAGCAAACCAAAGAAACAGGCACATGAGAATGCCATCCCACCCAAGAATACACTGAACTGATTTGGAAGTACATTTTTCTAGAACTTTCCACTGTTATGAACTAAATTAGGAGCAATGGTAATAACCAAGACAAAGGTTATTATTATTAATAACATAACAGTTCTTACTTAACTTCAAACTTAATCCCACTATGCATAAATGTAAGTGTGTGTTTGTGAAAACCCAAACCATTACAATTTAAGGTTAATTCTGAAGAGATGAATTTAAAGTTCAGCCTTAGAAAGCTTGTGTTGAGATTCAAATTATTTACCGCTGTTCAAAAGCAATTATGAAATAAGTGTGAGGCATCAAATTTCTTTACACTGTTGCTCAAAATAAATAATAAATTATTTGGAAATATCATCAGACCTTTTAAAACTCACAAATTTTTTTTGAAGGGTTATTTTCAGAGCAATGTTTCTTCATATGAACAATTTTCTCTTTTGCTTGGAGATTTTGGAATCTGTCCTCTTTATCTTAAAAAGGCAGTCAGAAGTGGTCTTCCTTATTTCAAAAGCTACTTATTCTGTGTTTTCCTTTTTCCAGGAGTAACACAACAGTACCTTTTCTGGTTACTGTATCTTCAATCCTGAAACTGTCCTCTTTTGTCAGACAGTGAAGTGGCTCATCTTTATTGCCACTGATTTTGTATATCTCCAATGATAATAATAAAATACAGAACAGCACCTCTCTCTATAGAAGCTACTGTTTACAGGATGGTCAACTCTTCTGGTTTTAAAATGCCTCTCGTTCAGTAATGTTTCTCCTAAAATTCTCATCACATGACAAGCGACATATTTTCTGTTTCACTTCTCCAAAAGCATGAATCATTCCAGATGGCCTTTTGGAGTAACTTCCAAAGTTAATTCACATTGATATGCTAAACGCATCTTTACCAGAAGTTTAAGTAGATCAGACTCTGGACTGTCTGTTAATCAGCCAACAGATATTCCTGAACAAACACCTATTGTTTCGAGTTCTTGATGGAGAACAGTCACAAGACTTTTATGGCAGTTTGCAGTTCTGAATTAGCAGACCTCTCAAGCAAACAAGCTTCCAGCAGAACAACAACTTGACAAACTTTTTGTCTTTGCAAATGGCTTCTCTCTCTGAGAAACTGTGTGGCCCTGTTTAAGCCCACAATTCTCTCACTAAAATATACACAATTCCATCACTATATATACAAAATATAATTCTATAACTTTAAAGATTAATATTAACACAAATTTGTTACACCACCCAACAGTACTGCAGATGAATCTGCAAGTACAAGTTCAACATGCAAGCCATCTTCTTAAGGGTAATTAAAGGAAATTATTGAAAGATGAAGATGAAATTCTCGATAAAGCATTTTGAAATACTAAGTTAAAATGCTTGATGTCTAATTTTTTTTGCAAAAACTTTAAAAATTTTATGTAATAGATTTGTTAGCACCAACTGAACCCTAAGTAGTGAATATACAGATTCAAAAGTAGTCAAGTAGAAGAACACAGCCAGTCAAGCAGCATCTGTGGGTAAAAAAAAACAGGCAATGTTTCAGATCAGTGTCCCTTCCTCAGAATAGGGAGAAGAGTGGGAGGGTTTAAAAACAAATAAAACAGCAGATACTGCACTCTGTTGGAAAGAGAAACCAGTTTGCACCTCAGGTCAGTGACCTTTCCTCAGAAATGGAGAGAGAATTGAGGGGTTACAGTTTTCAAAACAGAGCTGGGGGCAGGAGTGGTGTACAACAAAAACCTTTATGGAGATAGAATAAGACAGATCCGGTGATAAGGCACACAGGAACTGATTGTTAGCAAGACATTTTTAGGAAACGTTGTGAGAAGGGACTGCGATAATAAGATTGCTGAGAGAGCAGTTTACCTGAAATTGGAAAAATTGATGTTCATTCCAGAGGTTTGCAAAGTGCCTCAAAGAAAGATGCAATATTGTTCTTTTAGTTTGCTTTTGGCACCATTATGGCAGTGCAGTTTGGAATTGAGATTTAAAGTGCCATTCAAAAAAAAACCGCCTTTGACTGAGCACAGGATGATCCAAATCAGGCTTAAATCAGAAACATGGTGAGGAGAATAAGACTAAAGGACATGTACAGAAGAACCAAATTGTTAATTCATTCATTTAAAGAATAATGAGTGGTAATATAATCTATTTTCATGGGAATCCAAGACATACTCTAAATTCCCTTTTTTCATTTTTGAAGCTATCATGTAATTTGAGATGGTGTTAAACATGTAAATAAGATACTTGGCCTAATACAGGTCTTAATGCAAGGAAGTTATGCAAAATAAAATGTTGCTTAGATCCAAATAGAATTATATCAAGATTATGCTAAGGTCTTTGAAAAGATTACAAATGAGATTTGTTGAAATACTGCAAATTATGAAAAAAAGCTGGAGACAGTCATAAAACACGGAACATTACAGCACAGTGCCAGGCCTTCAGCCCACAATGATGTGCTAACCTATATAAATCTACTTCTCAACAACCTCATTTTCCCTACATCACACCTTCTTTCAGCAGATTCAGAGGTTAGATAGATGTGTTGAAAATTGTGAATATTATGATGAATAAATAAGGAAAAATTTAGAGCGTCGCTAATCAAAAACATGGTTTGTAATTGCAAAGGAACTAGAATTGCAAGGCATGATTAGCATAGCGTTTAGCACAATGCCAATACAGCACCAGCGACGCAGGTTCGAATCCGGCGCTGTCTGTAAGGAATTTGTACATTCTCCCAGTGCTCCAGTTTACTCCCACCTTTGAGGGGATGGGGTGCATGAGCTCCTAGGCTGGCAGGGTTTGTTGCCATACTCTGACCAAATAAAAGTGAAGTTATCAAACATTTCTCACATGCCAATTTGTTTTCATTGAGAATGTGATGCCTAAAAGACCAATAGAAGCAAATGCAATAACAACTTTGAAAATTACATAAGAAAATGAGAAATCAGGCATAGACCTCTTGGCCCCTCAAGGATGCCTCCAATTAATATGATCATGGCTGATCTGCCTCATGCTTTATTAATGCAATTTCCCCATAGCTTTCAATTCGCTGAGTTTTCCAAAGTTTATCTATTTCCCCTTTAAATGGTTTTGGTATTTCTATGAAGTGCCTCAAAATAAAAGTAGCAATATTGTTTCAGTTGCTTTTGTTGATTGGCTTGATATGCCATTTTGCACATCAGAAATTTATCCTTTGCAGGTTACACAAGCCAGATTGATGCGCACAGACACTCAATTATTTAACAGTGCACAGTCCTACATTTTGCATGTTGGAAGGATAGTGTTAGTAGTTGATAATTATGACCTACTGATGCACCATGTCAATAAAGAATTTAATTAATTATATTGTATTTATCTTTTGAATTTTATTTGTTTTTATTGGCTTTATGGTACTTAATTTCTTAACAGTAATCTGTCAAAAAATGTCTGATATCTGCAGAAACGTCCCTTCCAGCAAGAGCAACTAGATTTTGTTTTGCTGTCTCTTCAAAACTTTTGCGGGAAAGAATAAGAAATTGACCAAAGTGTAGAAAACAACAAGTTCCAGGAATTGTGTTAGGCACATGTTAAAACAGCTGCCTCAAAGAGCAGTCCAAGTACCATAATAATAAGTTTCAGTGTTCTAGATTTTGAAACTTAGTGTGTTCCAGTCAAACTCACAAATAATGCAGAATTATTACAATGAGACAGCTTAGAAATGACAAAATTAATTTAATGAAATACCTCAGGCAACCAGTCAATTGGCACATGGTGTGTGATATGAATGAGCGCAGTGTGTTGAGAAAAAATATATTTTTAAAAAATTTAAACATACAGCATGGTAATATGCCATTTCAACCAACAAAAGTCTGTGCCACCCAATTTACATCCAATTAACTTACACCCCCAGTACATTTCAAACAGTGGGAGGAACTGGAAACCCTGGTGAAAACCCACGCAGACTCAAGGAGAACTTACAAACTTCTTATGGACAGCACGGGAATCGAACCCTGGTCCCGATCTCTGACACTGTAAAGGCATCGTGCTAACTGTTATGCCAACTATGTTTGAAATAAATATTCCATGAATTACATAATAACTAAGGGTAGCTCAACTGTGTAATAATTCTTATCAATGGACAGCTAAATTATCATTGTTACATTCCCATACAATATCTTTACTGGAATTAAAATATTAATTTTAGACAGTAGAGCATTTTATAATGTTCTCAAAAAAGAAATAGTTCATTGACAACATGAGCAGCAGAAGTTTGAGACTTATCATAACTATTCCAGAATTTAAATTCATACAATTAAGTTAATCCAGATTAAAAAGATAAAGATTGCAAATTAACTGTAATGCTATAAAATCCATTGTTTCCATATTTCTTCTCTCCAAGCATGATGAATATGGAATTTTAACTGAAAGGGCCAGGAAAGATCAGTTAGTAATTACAATAAACCAAAATTAATGTTGATTGAAACATCTAAAATCTTTATGAGTATTAATGTGGAGAGCATATGGGAGGATCTAAAATTAGGATACCTGTTAAAAAATAAGACAGAGATGGTGATTTTTTTTTCCTTAGTGTTGTCAGACTTTGTTACTCTCTTCCTCAGAGGAGGAATGTAGTCTTTGAATATTTTTAAGAGACATATAAATTCTTGATGAGCAACACAGTGTAAGGTTCCATGGAGAGAGAGGAATGTAAAATTAAGATTACAACCACTATAATTGGCAGAGAAAGTCTGAGGGTCCAAGATGCCTAACCCTGTTCCTCATTCATATATATTCCAATGTTGGATTGTTGAATATTAAGGAATATTAAGGAATGTTCTTGTATAGTATTTAGAAATAGCAGCCTCACTCTTATTGAATGGCACAGCTTGTTAAAGGTTCTGCAAGGCCTTCTGCTTCCATTTGTTATGTTTTCTAATGTATAACCACCAAATTTATAAGGTAATTTTTCCTCTGCAGATGCTGGGCATTTCTAGAATTTTATGTTTTTATTTCACATTTCTAGTACGGGCAGTCCCCCCCCCCCCGCCCCCACAAGGCATTTGGCTCTCAAAAAACATTCTGAATTTCTAGTTTTCCAAACTGAATAACTTAAAATTCTCTACCACCCACCCCCCCCCATTCTAATTGGTATGCTTAGTGCAATTTTTCAAGATATTAAGCTCTTCTGATTTTGTTTTGTAATTTACTTACTTAAAAGTTTTGTTGCAGGAGATTCTAAGGACAATCATCTTTGCAGGGTACAGTTCACACCTTCAAGCTTGCCCCAGCCAACAATGTGCTGCAGCTGCAGTTCATAAATGAAAGCATGCTTCATGATTTATGGTACTCAACCAGGCGTTGAATGGGATTTCCTGGAAGAGCAAATGGTGCTTTTATTATCGCGCCAATTTCTCACAAGAATCACAAAGCTAGCAGCACCAACACGACTTCACGCTTCTAACCGTCCTTCCCTATAGCTTTTGTGGCAAGCATTCAGAATTTATCATTCAAAAGCTTCGAGGCCAAGAGAGTGCGCAAATGGAAGGAGGGTACAAGGCCATCAAATTCCCCCATGGTGGACAGGTGCAAGCCTGGCGCACCTGCCAACCAGGACAGGTGAGAGTTTGCGCACGCGCCTTCGCTCCCCAGTACCCCCTCTACCTGAAGCGTGGGGGAGATGAACCGCTCCCTTTCACCCTCCAGGGTGCACGTCAGCCTCGGTCCCCCTCCAGCAATCCACACGCGCCCTCCTCACCTCAACGTCACGCATCCCCAGGGCGGGGGAGCAGACGCGAGGTGCACGCGTGGAGCGCGCGCGAGGCGGCGGGCGGGGTGCGATTCGTGTCGCGAACCCCGGTCCCATTTGAATCGGCGACATTCCACTCGCCGTGAGGCTGCATCTGGAAGGAAGTACGGGCTGCAACGGCCTCCGGGGAGGGGGCGGGGGCGGGGGCGGGGTCGCAACACGAGGGAGAAAGGGAAACACACACTAGTCGCCGTACAATTGGGCGACGGCAGGTGGCTTGGATATCCCACCTCCCCGATCCGAGCGGGTGTACCCGCCATCATTTCACATCTCCCCACCGCCCCCAACCCCCGGTCTGATGCGACGCGGTGTTGACCGAGCTTGAGGTCGAGGGGCAAGAGAGGTTTATGGCGGCGTCGGCGGAAGGCTCCAAGCCCGTGGACGGCTCCTGCTGGTAGGTGTGAAGCGGCCATTGGCCGGGTCACGTGGCGACGGCCGATTCATCCGCAAACACCTGGCACCGTCGGGCCTTGCCATGATGGCCGAGCGGGGCGGGGGTGGGGCCGAGCGGGGCGGGGGTGGGGCCGAGCGGGGCGGGGGTGGGGCGGGGCGGGGCGGGGGTGGGGCGGGGGCGGGGCGGGGCGGGGCGGGGGTGGGGCGGGGCGGGGGTGGGGCGGGGCGGGGCGGGGGTGGGGCGGGGCGGGGCGGGGGTGGGGCGGGGGTGGGGCGGGGGAGCCGGAGAGGATGTGGCCACTCCTTGCGATCCTGCAGTGGACTCCGTGATTGATCGTAATATTTCGGAGAATGGAGGGGACCATGTCCACGCGAAACACCCCGCGGGCCTGGACCAAACCTTGACGACCCACTTTGTGCATTAAGTGCAGGAAATCCCCCCCCCCCATCGAATGGGCCCCGAGGTAGGCCTGCACATAGGATTCAACTCAGTGACCAGCGATCAAAATCTAAAATGAATTATCATTTTGTTCCCCCCCCCCTCCATGAACGCAGCTTGACCCCCGTGGCGGTTTATTTCGTGTGATTAAACGTGTCCCTGTACTGGTCATTAAACCTGTCAGTGCAAATCCGATGACCGCACATTGGCTGGAGATGCCGGCCTGTACCGTCACATCAGTTCCTAACATCGACCTGCAAATGACCGGAGACATTGGGTGAGATTAAGGGGGAGGCCATTGTCTGCAATCAGTATCTGCTGTAAATATGGGGGGGGGGGGGGAATTACATAAACTATTTAAATACTCATTTAATTGAACCCCTTTCCTCTCAGATGGGATGGGGGGGGGGGGGTATTTTTTTATGCTTAATTGCCCGGTGAGAAACATTTGGCTGCAAATATAACTTGCAGCGAGAAAACTGATCCAAGTGGAAGTAATGCCACCAAGAAAAGGGTGAAGGAAAACAAAAGGGGAAAACGACGGTAACGGAAATGAGGAAACAATTGTTCAAAAGAGGAAGATAAGCCGAGGCAACATATAGATGGTTTATGTCTCTCTATATATCTATTATAGTTTATTTTAAATAATGGACACCGAATACAAAACAAGTGCGTCGTCAGAGAGAAAGGGGTTGAAGTTTCACGTCTGTGTGAAGCACACATTCCTGGTGTGAGGAACCCTACCACCACAACCCAGGACCGGCAGGACGCTGCCTTTGGAGCAGGATCTGATCGCGTTAAGATCTTTCAAGTGACTTGGCCATATTTTGTCATAACACGGGCAATTTCAATGCGGAGAGATCCCCCGTGTTCGGAGTCGGACTAAGAACGAAGAGAACGTTGGAAAGGAAATCTTAAAAATTAAAACGTGGAATAACGAGTTC
This sequence comes from Narcine bancroftii, assembly GCF_036971445.1. NCBI lineage: Eukaryota > Metazoa > Chordata > Chondrichthyes > Torpediniformes > Narcinidae > Narcine > Narcine bancroftii. The sequence continues at coordinate 203,966,816 of NC_091474.1, read as the reverse complement.
CTGGAGTACACTTTTAGAGAAATGAACGGATGTTAGCAAAACCATGAAATGCAGATTAATTTGATTAAAGACTACATATACAGCGGACCCTATTCTGCGATACTTATTAGTAGATTAACATGAGTTCATTTGGAACAGGTATAGGTGAAAGGACTTCGTGAATTGTGAATATTTAGAGGTATTGTCATATTGAGGCATTTTATTTGAAGTGAAGTTCATGCACACGACCCATGGGAACCTTGTCTTCATGCGTCTCCCAACTGCTCCAGATCTTTGTTGTCCCTTTGCTTTCTACACGTGCCAGGAGTGCGCAGGATAGGGAAACTTGCAGCGATCCCACATCCTTAATACTGCATGCATTATATTTGTAATCCACTGTCAAGAGTTATGCATCGGATTCCATACTGCTTTATCCGATCACAACACAAGAGACTGAAAGATTCTTAAATTGTATTCATAGCGAAAAATGGAAAATGCTGAGTTTGGTCAATACAATTTAAGCAAGAGTTCAGAATATATTCTCTCTTGATTGCGAAAGTCTTCAATGATCTAATCTTACATTTCAGAAGCTATCAAGAGGAAAATGTGCATTTGCTTTACTATTTTGTTTTTAGAACGAAGTACCCTCATTACTCCATATTTAGGTTTCATTGCAAAACCAAGTTGCGCCATCTATGGAATAAGCATTAGACTCTTTTTATAATAAAAGAAACGCGCCATCTAATCATATAAATGTGGATCATAAAAAAATTAAATTAAATATTTATCATACAATTTACTGACGACTGGTAATTAAATTTAGTTTTCAATCCCCCCTACCCCTACCCCCCCCCCCCCCCCGCATTTCCAAAACTCGTGTCGCAATTCACTTCAAGTGAATCTACTTCTCAACCTGTGTGCGGTTGCTTTTGCTCCGCAGGAGAAAGTTTTTAAAATGACATAGTAATTGTGTTGATTAGTTACAGGGATCCCCCGCTCCTAGCCTCCCCTCAAAATCTCTGTATTGTTTTAAAGACCTTACAGATGAAGAACAAAAGTACATAATCTACACTTGTTTACTTTCTAAATAGAAAGGCGCTGTTGGTGCTGCTTGAGCGGGGATTGCAGGAAAAAGGCGGGTTTACGGAGAACCGCCAAGATGACAAGTACGCATGCGCTTTAGATTGACTCTGGTTTGGGCGCGAGATTCGGCGGGAGGGGAGGGTACAAGGCTTTGTTTGTAGGAATCTGTGTTTACAGAGCGTACACTTTAATCTCAATTTGCTTCCTCCTCGTGTGAGTTTGGGTGATCGCTTGCAGCGACACTTCTTCCGCACTCTGTAGGAAACTCATGGCTCGGCGGCCACGAAATAGGTAACTTTTATATGCTTTGATTACTGTCTAATGAACAAAAAAAAAGAACTATTATTGCAGAAAGAGGAAGAACTTTCACTTTAATTTGGTGAGGTTTGCACTGTGGTTAGAAAACTACTTATTAAATGATTAACGCGAAGTTCGGTATGTTAAGATTCTTTATGCCGTTAATTTATGAATGGATCCGGAGCAATATAAAGCTAATGGGATAAAATTAAATTATGGATTGATCTCTGAATTTATTGTTTCAAATTGTGTGTATATATACAGTAGATTTAGCTGTAAAACTTAGTCATATGCGCAGGTTCTGAGTGTCAAATGACAACAGCTCGAGGATTTTAAAAGTTCATATTGATCATTTTATGCAATCACCATTAAGCCTGAAAAAGTTACAATTTACATGACACGGCTCCAGAATATTGCATATGGAGAAGTTTAATTAGGTCTGTCTGTAGCGATGTCTGTCATACATGTTCGCAGAGGAAAGTTGACTGGTTCGTGTTTGTGTGTAGTTTACTGTAATGTAGTTTCGCAGTTGGTATATTCATCATTCACCGAACTCAGCATGAGTAAGAGGCAAGGCATATTGTAAATCGAATGCATGAAGAAAATTGTACCTCATCCTGATCAATGAAGTAGATAACATTTTTAATGTTTTCTTAATGCTTAAGCTGTGGAATGGCACGTGGATATTAATGTTACAAGTATATGAAACTGCTGAACACGAGATCCTAACATTCATACAATGTGTCATTAAAAGTTGAACTTGGCAGAGACTCTGACATAGGTTGTCATTATGTTATTACACAATACCAGAAATTGGTCCGATCTCTCTCTCGAACTTGACCATTCGTCTGTGACTAACGTTTGTGGTGGAAGTAAATTGAGTATATCAGATACTTCATCGTCATTAAAATCGGAATGGACCGAAATGGGGAACAATAACACTTACCCATGATAAATGACCAAAAGTTTATTGGTGCTCTCATCGGCGGAAATTCCTTCGGCCGGCATATTCTTAAGATCAACGAGTCAGTGATAGGATTCTTTCAGAATTTTAGGACTAAAGTTATCGTAATTCTGAAACGTTTTAATTTAATATAGCAAGTTTTTTTTTTAACTCACGCATGAAAGTACAGACTGAAGAACTTGGCGAGACCAGATAAGTTCTGAGGGCCGCAGTTGTGTTTAGCGCATGAAATCCGAGTTCGTGTTTTGTTGAGCTCTCATTTATGGGTCATTGGTTTAAAAAAGGACCTAAAATCTCGCCATTGACTGTAGGGACCTCATGATCGCGATATTATAAAATCGGTAGATTTTTAAAAAAGTTTTCCCTTTACTGCGTGGTTACCAACATTGGTTTAATGTTATTTTTGTACCAATAACTGGCAGAATCCAAAAGGCTCATAAAGATTTTTCAATCGTATTAAACTGTCATTGCGTTTGAGTTTTCAATAGATGTACCAACTGCGCGTGAAGTTGAGCCTTGAAGATCATATGGACTAGCTTTTTAAAGTATGCAATATTTTTCACGTAAGAATGAACATGACCATAAATATTGTCATTTGTTATCCACTACTTTGTCAGGATATATTGGTGATTTGGACGCTTACTGCAACAATGTGAATATTTCTGTTTCTCATCATGTGCCCCGAGTAAAAAAATGTCTGTTTGTATTGAATTGTAGTTTGTCGTGAGAAAACATGTATTCTCAGAATAGAGTCAGAAGAGATAAAGTCCTTTAATGTTTGATCGCAAATTCATGTGAAGGAGTAATGTGGAAGTTCATTGCTTGTTACTGTCCCTGACAACTTGCCTAGTTTCACTGCTAGTCAATCCAAGTTTAATATCAAAAAACATTTCCAGAGCAAAATAAAGTACTTGTGCAACATTGAAAACATCAAAATTAAATATTACCGTAGTTTTTAAGGTTAAAAAAAATTGTTAGTCATAGTTGATGTTAAAGGTGGTTTATTTGTTTCACAGTTATTAAAACATTAATGAATTGGCATTCCTTTACTGGTTCCCAAATGCATTGCTTCATTAGGGAGAAGGTTTGTCTGTTCTTCCCCCACTACCACTAGATGGAGTGATCTGCAGGGACTGAGAGAGGGAGAAATAATTTCTTCAAGAACAATGCCTCCTTCAGGATGAACTTGGAGTGGTATAAGTGGTGGCCGCAATATAACTCACGCAATTAGTAGTACAGTATAATCGGGTGGAGTCATATCGCACGGAACGGAGCATTTAGTTGAAATGAGCGAGGCTTAAGAAATAGTTTTAACTATTTCCATTTATTAAAATGAATTTAATTTTATTTTAATCCTTGTAAACAATGGAATTGCTTTTTTAAATTTTGTATGGATTTGAGTACTTTGCTTTTCTAATATTGCGAAATAAACTAAATGTTTGATTGGGAACAGATTTTCACTTCGTGGATATCTGGTACTCTGTAGAAAAGTTAATTTCACTCAGGATGTTGAAATGGCTAGAACATCAAATGAGACATTATTGAAATAGCATTTATTAAAATAATTGCTTTCTATTAAAAAAATGTGCAAAAAAGTACACTACTGGAGGAACACAGTAGATTGAACAGCATCTGCAAAGGGAAAGGAATTGTCAATCCTTGAGGTGGAGTTCCCGCATAATGCTCTGATGCAGTGTTTCAACCCAAAACGTTCACAGTTCATTACAGGTGTTGCTCAACTCATTGAATTCCTCCAGCAATTTGTTTTTTTTTTAAACACCAGATTCCAACATCAATGGAATGTAAAAAGGTCATGTTGTATTTCTATGACTATCCATCCACAAGGGATCTGCTCCCCATCCATTCATTTTTTTTTTAAACATTTAAATTTAGACATACAGAACTGTAACAGGCCATTTTGGTTCACGAGTCCATGCCATCCAATTTACACCCAATTAACCTACACCTCTGGTATGTTTTGAATGGTGGGAGGAAACCAGAGCTACTGGGGGAAACCCACGCAGACACAGGGAGAACATACAAACTCCTTAGACAGCACGGGATTAGAACCATGGCCCCAATCGCTAGCGCTGTAAAGGCGTGGCGTTAACCACTACGCCAATCATGCTGCCCCATTGCTGAATCTCAACCTGCTTCTGAGTGTATGATATCAAATTATTCCCCCCCCCCCCCCCCCCACACACACTATACCCTCCTCGTCTCCCTATAAAAGTATGTAATGACGGCATTGAAACCCAGCTATGGATGCAGATTGCAGACATTACTCAGGATATTTGGAGTTTGCACCCAGACAATTTGTATACATTATAAGTACAGAAATAATTTTGGTGTTAGGTTTCTCCCAGCCTTTTACATGTTTGCATATTTTGAAAAAAGTTGCTATTTTTGCCATGTCCATTTACCAAATGACCATCTACCATGAATTTTGTAGAATGTGGGATAGTACAGATTATCACACATGACTCCTTCAACAGACCTCCTCATCCTCAAATAAACACTTCCCACAGAAGTTATGACAAGTCAGGATTAGGTACTTTGTCCAATTTTGATGTTATTCTCCCAACACTATCAAAGATAAAAACTCATCCTGGGTATCAAAATAATGGCATTCTTTGTTAGAAAGCCTTAAGTGTGCATATTCATTAGGGAACTCAATGCTACTTACATTTTTAGACCATGTATACATGCATTTGATTTAATTTAACTATATCTTAGAAAAATGGTAAAAATTTTTGTCTGAAATTTTAAAACATTAAAAAAATACAAAAAGTTATTGGTTTGCTATGAAATCTGAGGCAAATTGTAGAACAAAGAAACAAAATAAACATTAGATAGCTAATTGAATATATTTGGTACATACTGAAAGAAATATGTACATAAAAGTAGGAATGTATTGATATGATAATTATTGAATCATTAAGAATATTACATTGGTTAATTATAAGCAATATTTACATTATTAAAAGCATATAGCATTTGAAAATGTGCTTGTTAATTTATCGAGAATAAATAGAATTAGATACATTGGATATTTAGTAAAGAAAAATCTGCAGAATTAGATTCTTTGATTAAAGGATTAAAATCTTAATATGTTTCTAGATGACCATATTTGAAATTATAAATCTTTTTCATGAGAATAGATTCAAGTTTCGGAGATAAAATTGTTGCTTAAATAATTATTTTATTTGTAGTTTATACAGTAGTGATGAGGAGGAAGAGGAGATTGAAATATTTGATCATGATTATGATGGACCACAACCAAAGTCTTGTAAACGCCAGTTAAGTAAAACTCGATGGACACGGGAAGAGGTATGTCAAGATTGATTGAAGTTGATGATTTTTAAAAATATCTGCATTCTGAAGATGTGATCAAATTAACAAACTTATCATTGCATTTATACTAACTGTTCTTGAAGTAAAAGTAGTATATTCCTGAAAAAGCAATAATTACATAATGTCAGATACTAATGTAGCTGAAATCTCTAGCTATTTGATATATTCCAAAGCTTTAGAATTTCAATTTGCAATTTTAATTTTTATGTATAAATAATGAATGCAAACATTTATGTTTTATGTTTTAACAGGATGAAAAACTGAAGAAACTAGTTGAACAACATGGAACAGAAGACTGGAAAGTTATTGCTAATTTCCTCCCAGTAAGTACTATCCTTAGTATACATGTATAATTCAAGATAATAGTTTCACAAAGTAAATATGAACAGATATTCTAATTTATTGTTTTTGTAAATTAATATTACATACATTAGTGATGTAATGATAAATGCATGGATACAATATAGCATTCAGTTTAAAAAAAGTAAATTCAATTGTTTTACATCCATCATGCATCAAAGAATGATTGAAATGATGCTTAACAAAAGCATTTACCTGAATAACCTGCTCTGTTCTAATTCTGTTCCTGGAATAGTTCATGTTGAGTTTTAAATATATTTTAACTGTTATGAAGTGTAAAAACTTCAAAATTTTCACAATTAGAACATTAGCTATATGAAATTTATGTCTCTAAAATGGATAATTTATTAGAACACTTTCACCACATAATTCAATATATTGCAACCTAACTAGTAAGTTATTTGACACCTGCCATACTGCAGCTGTTACTTTGAGATCAAAAACTGTTAAAAATTAATTTTGAAAAATGCAATACCAAAATTGTTGAAATACAGTAAAATTCCCATTATCCAGCACCTATGGAGATCATGGATGTCAGATGTACGAATTTTCCGGTGTCTTCCAATGCCAAACACCTGCATTAAAATACAAAAGATGGTGCAAAATGCTAATTTGAAAAAAAAAATCAGCATTGTAGCCTTTAATTATGTAAAGTTCACTTTAATTAGCTAATTCCCATAACTTAGAAAATTTAACTTCAAACCCCAGTTGCTTGCACTGTTGTGCTAACTGGAACACTAACCTTGTTGGCATCATAATTAACCTCCTCGCCCAAGTTTACAAATAAAGTCTTCCTAATATACCTAATACTAATAAAGATAAAAACTCTTGCGAGGCAGTCACAGGGAGATACTTTGGGAGAGTCATCCCAGTGGCAAGCAGCATCGGCCGGCTCTTCATCATGGGTGCCACCATTTCATTCCAGCACAACTTTATTGAAACTATCACCTTTCTTGCACTGACACCCTGACTCATCTCCTTGTAAGTGTCCTGGTCAGGCCCTTGGCACAGCTTCCTCACGCTAACAATTCGACTTACCTTCACATCAGTATGCCAGTCAGGCCCTCGGCGCACTTTCCTTACACTGACAACCTGACTCACCTCCACACAAGTGTCCTGGTCAGACCCTCAGCCCACCTTCGCATTGACAACCTGACTCACCTCCACACGGTGTCCTGGTCAGACCCTTGGCGCACCTTACTCACGCTGACAACCCGACTCCCCTCCACACAAGTGGTGACAGCGAAAAGAATGTGTGCGCATTGAGGGGCATTGCTAGTTCAGCAGAGCAAACCTGCATGGTGTGGTCCATCCATCCAGACTTCTTCAAACTTTTTATTTATTTCCTCAATTTTTTTTGCTTGTTTGAGTTTCCAGTTGATTGAATTCCAGATAATGGGGATTTTACTGTACCACAGTCCCATTTTTTGATTAAATTTATTTTTGGGGTGTGACAGGACAAAGTTCTAAAAACCTTTGAGGTATGAGGTACCTGGACTCTAAATTCTTTTTTTTATTGTCTTTCACATTTACATGTTCAAAAGTGAAATGTAGAAATGAAACTTGTCTGCCAATTATTGTCTTGAATTAAAGCCACAAAGTTTTGTGCTTTCTCTTGAAAAGTTTAAAATATTAGAATTATTTCCTGTATTCCTTTACAAATTTAGAACCGGACTGATGTGCAGTGCCAACACCGATGGCAAAAAGTTCTAAATCCAGAACTCATTAAAGGTCCATGGACGAAAGAGGAAGATCAAAGGGTAGGGTTATTTTATAACAATGTTTAGCCCATAGAAATACATTAATTTTTATGCTTTTACTCACTTTACTCAAAGAATCCAGAAGTGACCAGATGCTTGCTCGTCATATTGAGAAAAATGACAAATAATCTCATTCTTGAGAGGAATGCAAAACTTAATTAAATCTTAAGACGTGCAGTTTTCCCACTCAAATTCTGAGTTTAAGAAGTTGTTTCTCATAGAATTAGACCCATTAACTAAAACTACCTGTAATTATACTTGAAAGAATTGCAAAGACCTGACTAGCCCCTGAAGTACAGCCATTCTTGGATGTTTTCTAAATAACTGTGCAAATGCCACTACCAGCTGGATCGTTTCCCACTACAACTGGAAAATAAACTAAATGTAATGTTAAGTTAAATAGTAAATGTAAAATATTAATTAAATCTTCAAAATTTCCAGGTAAAATTCTGTGCTTCTGTTCTTGTCTGTAATACAGGATGCTGTTCATTAGTTAAAAGGTCTCCTGGGTCTATTTCCAAATATAGTTAGATGCAACCCAGAGCTATTCAAAATGGATGCTTAATGTTGCATATTAAAGCTTTTTATTACTATTGGAATAAACTTTTGTATATTGTGATACTATTTTTCTGTTATTCATTCATTGATTTTGATGTACAGTATCTACTTCGAAGACAAACTAGTAAAGCATGAACAATGTTGGTATTGCTTAAAATGTATTAATTTACTAAATTATTATCATAAGGGACAATTCCAGAATTCAGAACAATTTTCAAATTTGCATAACTTGATTATTCCCTTTTCAAAACTGAACATTTTAATTTAGGTAATAGAACTTGTGCAGAAATATGGTCCAAAACGCTGGTCTATTATCGCAAAGCACCTAAAAGGGAGAATAGGAAAACAATGTCGAGAGCGGTGGCACAATCATCTGAATCCTGAAGTGAAAAAAACTTCCTGGACTGAGGAAGAAGACCGAGTTATATATCAAGCACATAAAAGACTTGGAAATAGATGGGCAGAAATAGCAAAGCTACTTCCTGGAAGGTAAGTGTTGAATAACTAAATGTTGAAGGCAAATCTAATGAAAATAATGACCTAAAATCTAATACCAACGAAAAGTAAATTTTGTGGTAACTTTTAGAATAGTAGGATCAAGGCTGTTATAATGGGATCTTTAGAACATTACAGAAACTGAGATACACAATTTGATCAGGGGAAAAGTTGTCAGAATGAATGTTGAAGGGAATATTCAGTAGAATGCTGGGAGATTAATATTTGAAATATTTTCATTTCATTTGCAACAGTAAAATTAATCCAGAAGTTGCAACATGCTTTAATTTGTTTTAACCTAAGAGGTAAATGGATGAAGACAAAATTGAGAGTTGCAATTGGGTGAAATAAATATTTCAGTAGACAGAATAGTAGATGAAATTTAATGTGAGTATAAAATATTACAGAAAAGGAAGAAAACTGAGAACGCACAATGGTATCAGAATAACTTTTTAAAGATTTTGCAGGAGACACCTTTCTATTTTATTCCTACATCCCGCTTTTCCCTCAGCTACTGCCTGAAGATACCCAACTAGCCTGTTAGTCATGCTGATATAGCTGAGAAACAGTCAAATTGTTCCTCACAGGCTTTGACTAAATTAGTTAGACTGCAAAGGAAACTCATTCTCGCACATTTCTCAAACACCAAACATCCTAAAATCACCTTCGCTCACTGTAAATATTGGCTTCATTATTTTGTGAAATTCATAGTTATTATTTGCTATGGTTTTCATATCTTCATATTGATGAATATATAAATAAGGATTGAATTTTACTGACAAATTCCAGTGAGTGATAACTGAGGTCATGCCTTTGCAAATATTTATTTTATAATTTTCTGGATTTAGAAATGTAGGCACTGGTTTGACTTTTGATATTTTGATATAAGAGTATGGACCATTAAGATCTGTATTTCAGATTCCAAATAATTTTGCTGCAACATATTCCTTGAGTACAACCCTTCAATTAGGTTCAAAGAGCTGACATGTTTTCTTTCATGACCTTTTGCACATGAGCTCATTTCAATTATGTGTCCATCCCCATTGACAGTAATATAAAGCTGTAACTTGTATAGAATCACTAAGTGCATGTCAGGGAAACAGGCTTTTGGGCTCTGAATTTATAAAAAAATTAAAAAAAAAAATACGCCTAGGCAAAAGATAATTCATTTTTAACATCTCATGGCAAGATAACCCCAATTAATTATTGTGCTGTATGTTTTCGTTTGAAATTTCATGATCTAGTTGCTGCTATTTAAAGGGGATTTACCTATTTTTCCAAATGTTTGTTTGTCTACAGTAATGCAGCCTAAGGCCAGATTCAGGATTAGCTTTTATTTTCTCTAGTTTTTGGATAATTTGTTGATTTATGTCTATTTTCCAATTATCTGTGTATGTAGGACTGATAATGCTATCAAGAACCATTGGAATTCTACAATGCGTCGTAAAGTAGAGCAAGAGGGCTATCTGCAGGAGGCTTCTAAAACCAGTCAGCAGCCAGTTACAAATTTTCAAAAAAATAACCTTATTTTGGGGTTTCCTAATACTCGTCTGTCTACCCAGTTATCAACTACCCAACCCCAAGTCAATGGTGACTATACATACTTTCATCTTCCGGACACACAAGAGGTAAGATTTCTTACTGTGCATTTCAATAACTTTGCCAATTATAACTGTGCTATGCTATATTTGAATGTTTAAACAGAATTAAAGTCGTTCAGTGATTCATTTGGAAATAGGCTTTGTAGTCAAGTATTTCTAATTACATTATAATTTCAATTGCTGTATTTAAAATGCTTCCTATCTTTAATATAAAAGGTAAGATTCATGGTATTTGATTGCAAAGAGTTGAATGTTACCATTAGGCTGTTTTCTTTAAAAATATTGATGGTTGCGATTGGTTTAATTGTTGAAATTATTTCATATTCTCCACAATATAATAAATATAAAAGCAATACAAATAAAGAGCAATAGCTCTAGGGCTTACTGGCTTGATTTGGCCATGTTTTTTTTCCTCTCAGATTTCCAATCAGATGCCTTACCCAGTTTCTCTCCACGTGAATATGGCCAATGTTCCCCAACCAGCTACTGCAGCTATCCAAGTAAGTTGACATTTTTTTCCCAAATGATTATTTTAATTTGAGTTATTAAGATAACTGCTTTTGGATTAATTTCAAATTCAGTATAAGTATTTTGAGAAATACACTACATGACCAAAAGGATTACTTTAAAAGATACTTATCCTCTCTATTTTAGCAGCAAACGTTTGCCATTTGTCCTCAAGGATAAGTTGGTTTGACCCTTTGTGGTTGCTTTGGCTTCAGGTGTAGTAGCTGATGTCTTAATCAGTGTAACGTCATATTTAAAATCATACCCTTTGATCGCTTCTTTCTTTTCCCTCAACTCTTAATTTCAGAGACACTATAATGATGAAGATCCAGAAAAAGAGAAAAGAATAAAGGAATTAGAGTTGCTACTAATGTCGACTGAAAATGAACTGAGAGGGCAGCAGGCATTACCAGTAAGAATGTCACTGTGCGGCTTGGATTAAGGGCTAGCAGCTTCACCCCAGTGCTCTTTCTTTTCCTCTGTCTTTGAAAGGCTCTATATTAACTTCAAATCCTTAAAGTTAAAGCTGAATCTCTGCAAAGCCATTGTAAAATAATAGAAGATAATTTATTTGTTAATTATGTCTAATTATTTTCCAAAGGTCTTAAATGTTCCAAAACCAAGAAATGTATATTTTGCTAATGTATTGAAATCTATTTCTTCAGTATCATGCCTACCAATTTTAAGCTGTTGAAAAAGTTAATCTAGAGCCAACTTCCAAATCTATCTTTTGCTTTCAAAGGCTTTGCTCTTTTTTGCATTGCATTTCATCACTTGTATTCATTTTTTTTTAAAATTGCATGTTTGGTGTTGACATCAATGTTTTTAAATTGTATATTTGATTATTTACACATTGAGTACATTACACGTGACTGGTAAATTAATCTCTTTTTAAATTATTAGCAAATAATGTGCATGACATAAAATTTGACTTTTTGATTGGTTCCAGAATGTATGAGCGGTATTTCAGTTGTAAAAGGAACAGTGATAGTTTTGGTTTTAATGTTAGTGGTAAAAGCCAGATAAAACTATGTAAATAAATGGTCAGCCTGCTTGTATTTTGATGAGGATTGTCAAGGCAGTGGGTTTGCATGAAAAATAACCTGCATGATACTATGCATAACTGTACTAATGGGTTACATCTAGAAACTATGTAAAACTGATTTATTTTAAATGTTTGTCATTTCTTCCATTACCTGACTACATATTAAGCTTATCTCTAATTTTTCCTCTATTTTCTGATAATTTTGATTTGTACACCTCTGTGTTGCGTTGGTGTGAGCTGTAGCATCAAAAAGGATTAGCTGCAGTAATTTACTGCAACAAAAGCAACTCTAACTCAACATTCTAAAATGGCCTGCACTAGAATTTTAACTAGTACAAAAGAAAAACACACAACTTTACAAACTACATAGTCCAATTTTATCCCTGATTAGATCGAAGCCCTGATGATTATTCATTATTTTTTAAAAATAATGAGGACATTTAAACATAAGTTGGAATGTTTTATTATCTGCATTTTCCTTGTTGAGGGAAGAAAAAGATGAGTTCTGATTTAGCTAGCATAGCAACATCTTGTATAGTTCTTTACATGAGGTTTTAAATGCGGCATATATGGTAATTTACAAAAATGTTGCAATTGCTGAAATGCTTCAGTTTATATCTAATTTAGTCACAGCAATTTAGAAACTAATTCAGTAACTTCCTTTACTTCATTTTTTGCAGAATCAAGCTGCTGAGAACTCTAGCTGGAACGGTACTGTAATAATTGATAATGCAGGAGTTCATAACAGGAGTCTGGCTATTACTTACCTCGGGGAACATCGACAACCTGGTCATCCACCTCACATGGATCTTGGTTCCTTGCCAGAAGAAAGTGCATCAACAGCAAGATGCAGGATTCATTCTAATGGAATACTCTCACCCTTGAGAAGTGTTCCACATTCAGATTATACAGAAGCACTTCAACTTTTAGACTCAGTGAGTGATTTTATCAGTTGGGGGTTAATTACTGAAGGATATTTATGATTCTTGTTTTTTGTACATCTGTTAAGTTTAGTTCGCTCTTGAAAGGTTGAATATGGAATTATGGACGATGAATTGATTGGTCAAAAATTAAGATCGATCATTACAGTAATATTAGTTCATATTTAACTGTAAGATGTGAAATTTGAACTAATTTTAATATAGAAGTTGAATGCTAGATTGAAATCTGCACAAATAATTGACATTTAAAAAAATTATCATATTAGCTATTTGTTAACCTCTGGAAAGGAAGATCACTTGAAAGGAGGCATATTGCTTAGTTTCCTATTCTGCCAAAGTAAAAAGTCCTGCATCCTGAATTAAGTTATGCTGTTAAAACCATGGGTGACATGGTCAGTGAAGTGATTAGTGCAACACTTTAACAGCGTCAACAGCCCTGGTTTGAATCCAGTACTGAGTTTGTATGTTGTCCCCGTGACCTATGTGGGCTTTCTCCCATGTACAAAGTGAACAGAGTTGGTAGATTAATTGGCAATTTGGCGGCACAGGTTTCATGTGCTGGAAGGACTGTCTTCCATGTGGTATAAAAATTAAATTAAAAATTCTAGAATTTTTTTCCCTAAAAATAATTTGTGCTGAATTCTAGTGAATTCATTAAAAACAGGTAAGATTAGCAAAAACTAAACTGATTAAGAAGAAACATATATATATATGGAATTCAGTGCATATTGATCTTATTAAAATCTAGAAACGAAATATAATTTTAAATGTCTTTTAAAAGCTTAAAGTACAAGTTGTTGATGAAGGAATATTTCCCAGCAAATGTTATTACAACTTTTAAAGCTATAGCATTTAGCAGTTAGTTACACAGGTGGCACTATTCGCCATTTTTAGACTCGTGCCTCCAAAATTGTTTCAGGATCCATCTACATGGGGTGATCTCAGATGTCTCGATTTCCTTGAAGGGGAAGACAGCACACCTAGCAAAAATGTAACGGCAAAAATCACAGTGTTTCAGCACAAAGAGAGCAGCGTTTGGCAGTGCAAAGGATATGCCAGCACAAGCCTAACCAAAAGCATGGCTTGTCAGAGCTCTCCTGATTCGCTCATCCCATTCTCTCCTTCAAAGTTCTACACTCCACCAACAATCCTTCACCGTAAAAAGGGAGGCCATCATAACCATTCATTTAATGGTGATAGCAAATGCTGCACATTAGCTGACTTCAGATGCTCTACTCCTAAGTGTGCCCTTGTCAAAGATCTGCCCTTCTCTCCCTCACAGGTAGATGAACTATAATCAACAGATCTTACTAATATTGCAACAGACATGAAATGGTTAACAATTTAGAAACTAATTCTGTGGAACAAATGACTAATCATTTTTGTAATTACTGATTTGACTGTATTTTTAACCTACTCACTACTGACCACTCCTCTCAGATCAGTACAGTGCCAATTAATTATGCTTTCAGTTTTGCACTTAATTACCAAATTTATTCACTGAGTTTTCTAGAATATGCTTAGCTTTTCTTTTCTGCTTCATGTTAAATTTTGACAAAAAGTTGTGTTTCCTGTAACTAGGACAAGAATCTTTTTGTTTTCCATATAAAGTTTTTTTGAAATTATAATGGCAATACAACCCTTGGTACACTTAATTTGCATCTTTATAGATGACATATTCTAATTTTTAATGTTTATTGATAAGTTTATAAAAATCATATCTGAAGCAAGCTGGATCAGTCAGCTTACCATCACAGTTTCTGTTTAGTCAGACAGAAGCTCTGAGGCACACCTTACACCTGCCTAAATATGACCAATAAAGTAAGAGGATGTGAGGACTTTGGACATACTGGATTCTTTCTCCTGGACCTTCATTGGGATTCAAAGTATGCTTGGTGCAGGTATGCCTGAAGAGGGCAGGTATATTGGATAATCTGTGGATGTAGAAAACATCTTGAACAAAAGGGTAAAATATAATTCCATAGCATCTTTTAGAACATTGAGCCACTCCAGTGTTTCATGCTGCTGAAGTAACTTGGAAGTAGATTGAAGGAAGCTTAGAAGACAATTTGTACACATCAAACTCTCACATCTTAGGCAGATACTATTGAATACTATCCTGCTCATCTTAAGAAAAGGGTGCAGTGAACCTTTATATCCACCTGAGCAAGCAGGTGGGACTTTGGTTTAATAGTTCATTTATCAAGAAGCAAAGATGTACTTTCTCAATAGTCAACTAAATTGTCAAGTTAAATTGTTGTACTCGACTTCATAGTGAGTCATGAACCTACTATCTTCTGACACAGGCAGGACTCCTACCAACTGAGTTGTGAAATGCATTTAGGGAATCTAATCCATGAGCGGGATTGGATTTTCAAAGATTGGGAAAAATTGTTTAAATTTTAATTAGGTCTTTGTATATTCAGCATTTTGCAGCTCATAATATCCAAAATAATTGTTACAATAAACAGTAGAGGTTTCAATGGTACAGTGCTACCATAAGTATAGTAGCTGGTACTGACTGGTCCACTGATTTCTGGGCCATTGTTTTCCAAATATTTTATTAAATAACTACATTCTACCCTTCTTCCAATATATTCTTTACTTCTTTAAGCTTTTATAAAAATCCTTTAAAGTTATGATAATGTTACTGGAAACAGAACTTTTCATCCTTTTATGTTACTTTATGTTGCATGAGATTGCATCCAACAGTAATTTTAATTATATCGTACACAATTGAGAATCCTATGTTACGGGTTCTTTGATACCATGGCCTGTGTTGATAATGCTTTATATGTTTTTGGTTGCATTCAAATCACTGTGATGAGTTTTTCCTTTCAGTATATAAATACATCTTCAAGTGATCAGCTGGAAGTGGAATCTCCTGCATTAACTTCTACACCAGTATGCAGTCAAAAGGTTGTTTTAACTCCTCTGCATCGTGACCAAACACCTAAGGCTCAAAAAGAAAATGATGTGTCAGTATGCTTGTTAAGTTTTGATTATTTATTACATAACATTAATTATGTAATAAAGAAAACATCATTTAGAATTCCCCTAAATGTAGTATATTAAGTATTTTTGATAGAAAATTGTTGAGATAACTGATTTTCTGTCATAACTTTTGTTGATAATGTTTTGTAAGAGTGTTTTATATATTTATTTTTTTAAATTATGAAGAAATATCTGGAAAAGAAACATTTAAAATGTTAAAATGCACATCAAAAATGTTTCAAAAGGAGAAAC